>NC_092385.1:1827880-1934988 GCF_030028105.1 Mobula birostris
ATTCCTCCCCCCCCCCCCGCCAATTCCCGCTCCGCCGGACCTCCCCCCCCCCCGCCAATTCCCGCTCCGCTGGGCCATTCCTCCCCCCCCCCCCCGCCAATTCCCGCTCCGCCGGACCTCCCCCCCCCCCGCCAATTCCCGCTCCGCTGGGCCATTCCTCCCCCCCCCCGCCAATTCCCGCTCCGCTGGGCCATTCCTCCCCCCCCCCCGCCAATTCCCGCTCCGCCGGACCTCCCCCCCCCGCCAATTCCCGCTCCGCTGGGCCCATTCCTCCCCCCCCCCGCCAATTCCCGCTCCGCCGGACCTCCCCCCCCCCCCCCGCCAATTCCCGCTCCGCTGGGCCATTCCTCCCCCCCCCCCCGCCAATTCCCGCTCCGCCGGACCTCCCCCCCCCCGCCAATTCCCGCTCCGCCGGGCCATTCCTCCCCCCCCCCGCCAATTCCCGCTCCGCCGGACCTCCCCCCCCCCCCCCGCCAATTCCCGCTCCGCTGGGCCATTCCTCCCCCCCCCCCCCGCCAATTCCCGCTCCGCCGGACCTCCCCCCCCCCGCCAATTCCCGCTCCGCCGGACCTCCCCCCCCCCGCCAATTCCCGCTCCGCCGGACCTCCCCCCCCCCCGCCAATTCCCGCTCCGCCGGACCTCCCCCCCCCGCCAATTCCCGCTCCGCTGGGCCATTCCTCCCCCCCCCGCCAATTCCCGCTCCGCCATGGACAGCCCGTCCCTCCCCCCTCTCTCTCCGGCTTCACCGGGCGACCCCCCCCCTTCTCCCCGAGCTTCCCCCCGGCACACTTCATTCCCCACCACCCTCCCGCTCCCGCTCCCGCTCAGACCCGGCCCTCTCCCAGACCCCGGCTCTCACTTGTAGGTCAGCCCGTCACCGGCCCCCAGGAGCTGCGCACCGCTCAGCCCCGTCCTCCGGGACATAGCCGGTGCCGCCGCTGATGAGAAACTCGGCCCCGGGCTCCGCCATCGCCGCCACAACGTGACTCTCAGCGGATATCCGGCGGCACGGGCGTCCAATGGGGAGCGGAGGGGAGGGGTGAATGAGGTAGGTGGGGAGAGTGAGGGGAGGAGTGAATGGGGGAGGGGAGGAGAGGGGAGGGGAGGAGGAGAGGGGAGGGGAGGAGGAGAGGGGAGGGGAGGAGGGGAGGGGAGGAGGGGAGGGGAGGGGAGGAGAGGGGAGGAGGGGAGGTGGGGAGGAGTGAATGAGTGAGGGTGGGGAGAGTGAGTGAGGGGAGGGGAGGAGTGAATGGGGTAGGTGGGGAGAGTGAGGGGAGGAGTGAATGGGGGAGGGGAGGGGAGGGGAGGAGGGGAGGTGGGGAGGAGTGAATGAGTGAGGGTGGGGAGAGTGAGTGAGGGGAGGGGAGGAGTGAATGGGGTAGGTGGGGAGAGTGAGGGGAGGAGTGAATGGGGGAGGGGAGGGGAGGGGAGGGGGGGAGGGGAGGAGGGGAGGAGGGGAGGTGGGGAGGAGTGAATGAGTGAGGGTGGGGAGAGTGAGTGAGGGGAGGGGAGGAGTGAATGGGGTAGGTGGGGAGAGTGAGGGGAGGAGTGAATGGGGAGGGGAGGGGAGGAGGGGGGGAGGGGGGGAGGGGAGGGGGAGAGGGGAGGAGGGGGGAGGGGGGAGGGGAGGGGGAGAGGGGAGGAGGGGGGAGGAGGGAGGGGAGGAGGGGGGAGGGGGGAGGGGAGGGGAGGGGAGGAGGGGGGGAGGGGAGGAGGGGGAGGAGGGGAGGGGGGGGAGGGGGGGGGAGGGGGGGAGGAGGGGAGGGGGAGGGGAGGGGGGGAGGGGAGGGGAGGAGGGGGGGAGGGGGGGGAGGGGAGGGGAGGAGGGGGGGAGGGGAGGGGAGGGGAGGGGAGGAGGGGGGGGAGGGGAGGGGAGGGGAGGGGAGGAGGGGGGGGAGGGGAGGGGAGGGGAGGGGAGGAGGGGGGGAGGGGAGGGGAGGGGAGGAGGGGGGGGAGGGGAGGGGAGGGGAGGAGGGGGGGAGGGGAGGGGAGGGGAGGGGAGGGGAGGAGGGGGGGAGGGGAGGGGAGGGGAGGGGAGGAGGGGGGGAGGGGAGGGGAGGAGGGGGGAGGGGAGGGGAGGGGAGGGGAGGGGAGGAGGGGAGGTGGGGAGGAGTGAATGAGTGAGGGTGGGGGAGAGTGAGTGAGGGGAGGGGAGGTGTGAATGAGTGAGGGGTGGGGAAAGTGAGTGAGGGGAGGGAGGAGTGAATGGGGTAGGTGGGGAGAGTGAGGGGAGGAGTGAATGGGGGAGGGGAGCGGAGGAGGGGAGGTGTGAATGAGTGAGGGGTGGGGAGAGTGAGTGAGGGGAGGGGAGGAGTGAATGGGGTAGGTGGGGAGAGTGAGGGGAGGAGTGAATGGGGGGAGCGGAGAGTGGGGGAGGGGGAGTGAGGGGAGGGGAGGAATGAATGAGTGAGGGGAGGGGTGGGGGCAGTGATTGTACGATGGTGTGGTGGGTGAAGGGACTGTGTTTCTCCAGCATGTTGTGTGTGCTGCTTGGATTTCTCTTGTTTGCGTTGTGGTAGTTAATCGGTTAAACCTACGCCACTCGGTTAGCCGCCCCCACTTGGGAGGAGTTCACAAGCAAGCGAATGAATGAAGTTCATGCTGCTTTGCTGCTGTGCTCTCTGATCCCTCAATATCGAACACAACGTGTTTCAGAAAGGACTGATCGTCAGTCAGATATGCCAACTAGTGGAGTGGTGTTGCAGCAACAACCTGGCACTCAACGTCAGTAAGACGAAAGAGCTGATTGTGGACTTCAGGAAGGGTAAGACAAAGGAACACATACCAATCATCATAGAGGGATCAGAAGTGGACAGAGTGATCAGTTTCAAGTTCCTGGGTGTCAAGATACTGCATTAAACTGCTGCTGCTAAGTTAGCAAATTTCATGTCACATGCTGGTGATAATAAACCTGATTCTGATTCTGAATCTGAATTCGGGCTAAGGACCAGAGGAGATCCCTAACAAGAAAGAATTTGCAGTAAGACTGTTCTTGGTATCATGGATTCTTGACTACCTGTGCTTGCAACACTGTGTGTCCGACAGAGTGATCAGCAGCACTGGGGCTCCACAGGGGACTGTCTTGTCTCCCTTTCTTTTCACCATTTACACCTTGGACTTCAACTACTGCACAGAGTCTTGTCATCTTCAGAAGTTTTCGGATGACTCTGCCATAGTTGGATGCATCAGCAAGGGAAATGAGGCTGAGTACAGGGCTACGGTAGGAAACTTTGTCACATGGTGCGAGCAGAATTATCTGCAGCTTAATGAGAAAAAGACTAAGGAGCTGGTGGTAGACCTGAGGAGAGCTAAGGTACCGGTGACCCCTGTTTCCATCCAGGGGGTCAGTGTGGACATTGTGGAGGATTACAAATACCTGGGGATACGAATTGACAATAAACTTGACTGGTCTAAGAACACTGAGGCTGTCTACAAGAAGGGTCAAAGCCGTCTCTATTTCCTGAGGAGACTGAGGTCCTTTAACATCTGCCGGACGATGCTGAGGATGTTCTACGAGTCTGTGGTGGCCAGTGCTATCATGTTTGCTGTTGTGTGCTGGGGCAGCAGGCTGAGGGTAGCAGACACCAACAGAATCAACAAACTCATCTGTAAGGCCAGTGATGTTGTGGGGATGGAACTGGACTCTCTCACAGTGGTGTCTGAAAGGAGGATGCTGTCCAAGTTGCATGCCGTCTTGGTCAATGTCTCCCATCCACTACATAATGTACTGGATGGGCACAGGAGTACATTCAGCCAGAGACTCATTCCACCGAGATGCAACACAGAGCGTCATAGGAAGTCATTCCTGTCTGTGGCCATCAAACTTTACAACTCCTCCCTTGGAGGGTCAGACACCCTGAGCCAATAGGCTGGTCCTGGACTTATTTCATAATTTCCTGGCATAATTTACATATTACTATTTAACTATTTATGGTTCTATTACTATTTATTATTTATGGTGCAACTGTAATGAAAACCAATTTCTCCCAGGGTCAATAAAGTATGACTATGACTATACAGTACATCCCTGGGAGGTGTCAAGGGACTTCTTAGCTAGTTGCTAACTGCAAACTGAGACCTGGCCAGGGTTGCCGGGCAACGTCTTTGAGCTACACCCAAAAATAGATACATTGTAATAATCTGTGGGCCACTAGCCTGTGGAAGTGCACAGAGACACAGACACAGCAGAGGAGTCAGTCAAACTTTCAGGGAGAGGGAAAAGACGACACTTGTAATCCTAATAAATAAACAAACAAACAAACAAACAGGGAAATGGAGCAAATACCTGCAGTACCTACATCTACTTAATAAAGTCCCTGAGACATTTGATTTCTCTAAACCAGGGGACCTTGAGCAATGGCCAAGACACTTTGAGAGATTTAGGGTTTCAAGCAACATCACTCAGGCTTCAGAAATGCATCAAGAAAGTACACTGATATACTGCATGGGCAGCAAAGCAGATGACATTATGGGTGGATTAAGACTGACATGCTCAGGGAAAGGATTACAAAACTACAGGACAAATTCAAAGACTATCTCACAGGAAAGCAAAATGTGATACAAGAGGAAACAAAGTGCAGTCGGAAAGAGGGGACAGTAGAGCTCAGACCAAACAAAACAGACAACTGAAACAGAACAGATAAAACATCCAACTGCAGGAGATGCAGCAAGTCTCCATTCCATGTCAAAGGACTCTGTCTAGCAAAAGAAGTGAAATGGCAATAGAGTTAGCGATTTTAAAAGCTGGTGTCAAGAACAGTTCTTCAGGGGTCAAAGAAGACCATGATTTGGACAGAAAGGGAGCTTTACTTGGGGCTCTAGATTCAAATAGACAAGGCAGTTGGTCTACGGTTCAGTTGCATTAAAAATGGACACTGGGGCAGATGCTACAGCCATTTCCAAATGTCTAACAACAAAATGGGCGAAGAAATCAGGCATTATGCTATACTCGACAAAAAATGTGTTCGTAGGGGCAGGGAAACATAATCTTGGTGTGAAAGGAATGTTTACTAATGCCATCCATAAAAATGTGAGACCGTTAAAAGAGGGTATCTATGTTGTTCAGAATCTCTTCTCACCGCTATTGGGACGACACAACATCGAGAAGCTGAACCTCTGCAAGGCTGGATTCACTAAGCAATGTTCAAGTGACAGGAGAAGTACCCGGAGTTGTTCACAGTCCTGGGGGTACTGAAAGAAGAGTACCTTACCCAAATGAGGCCACGAACGATGCCCTACTCTTTGTTCATCAATGGGACTGGTATAGGTCTCGCCGTGGTCAAAGTCAAAATTGAACGAGAGAATTAAGGTGCTTGAAACATAGAAAACCTACAGCACAATACAGGCCCTTCAGCCCACAATACTGTGCCAAACGTACTTACTGTAGAAATTACTTAGGGTTACCCATAGCCCTCAATTTTTCTAAGCTCCATGTACCTATCCAGGAGTCTCTTAAAAGACCCCAATTGTATCCGCCTCCACCACAGTCACCAGCAGCCCATTCCATGCTCTCAATACTCTTTGCATAAAAAATATCCTCTGTATCTACTTCCAAACACCTTGAAACTGTGCCCTCTCATGTTAGCCATTTCAGCCCTGGGAAAAAGCCTCTGACTATCCACACAATGAATGCCTCTCATCATCTTATACACCTCTATCAGGTCACCTCTCATCCTCTGTCACTCCAAGGGTTGAAGGGACTTATCTAGGTTGAACTCTATCTGCCACTTCTCAGCCCAGTTTTGCATCCTTTCGATGTCCCGCTGTAACCTCTGACAGCCCTCCACACTATCCACAACATCCCCAACCTTTGTGTCATCAGCAAATTTACTAACCCATCCCTCCACTTCCGCAGCCAGATCGTTTATAAAAATCACAAAGAGAAGGGGTCCCAGAACAGATCCCCGAGGCACACCACTGGTCACCGACCTCCATGCAGTATATGACCCATCTACAACCACTCTTTGCCTTCTGTGGGCAAGCCAGTTCTGGATCCACAAAGCAATGTCCCCTTGGATCCCATGCCTCCTTACTTTCTCAATCTTTGCATGAGGTACCTTATCAAATGCCTTGCTGAAATCCATATACACTACATCTAGACTCAACTTTATCATCATTGTGCCGAGTACAGATACAAAGCCAATGAAATGCAGTCTACTGCATCAATGTGTTTAGTCACATCCTCAAAAAATTCAATCAGGCTCGTAAGGCACGACCTGCCTTTAACAAAGCCATGCTGACTATTCCTAATCATATTATGCCTCTCCAAATGTTCATAAATCCTGCCTCTCAGGATCTTCTCCATGAACTTACCAACCACTGAAGTAAGACTCACTGGTCTATAATTTCCTGGGCTAACTCTACTCCCTTTCTTGAATAAAAGAACAACAACTGCAACCCTCCAATCCTCTGGAACCTCTCCCATCCCCATTGATGCAAAGATCAATGCCAAGAGGCACAACCATCTCCTCCCTCGCCTCCCACAGTAGCCTGGGGTACATCTCATCTGGTCCCAGAGATTTATCCAACTTGATGCTTTCCCAAAGCTTCAGCACATCCTCTTTCTTAATGTCTAAGTGCTCAAGCTTTTTCAGTCCGCTGTAAGTCATCACTACCATCATCAAGGTCCTTTTCCATAGTGACTACTGAGGCAAAGTACTCATTAAGTACCTCTGCTATCTCCTCTGGTTCCATACACACTTTTCCACTGTCACACTTGATTGGTCCTATTCTCTCACGTCTTATCCTCTTGCTCTTCACATACTTGTAGAATGCCTTGGGGTTTTCTTTAATCCTGCTCGCCAAGGCCTTCTCATGGCCCCATCTGGCTCAATTCTTAAGCTCCTTCCTGCTAGCCTTATAATCTTCTAGATCTCTACCATTACCTAGTTTTTTGAACCTTCTGTAAGCTTTTCTTTTCTTCTTGACTACGTTTTCAACAGCCTTTGTACACCACGGTTCCTGTACCCTACCATCCTTTCCCTGTCTCATTCGAATGTACCTATGCAGAACTCCACTCAAATATCCCCTGAACATTTGCCACATTTCTGCCGTACATTTCCCTGAGAACATCTGTTCCCAATTTACGCTTCTGAGTTCCTGCCTGATAGCGTCATATTTCTCCTTACTCCAATTAAACGCTTTCCTAACTTGTCTGTTCCTAACCCTCTCCAATGCTATGGTAAAGGAGATAGAATTGTGATCACTATCTCCAAAATGCTTTCCCACTGAGAGACCTGACACCTGACCAGCTTTATTTCCCAATACCAGATCAAGTACAGCCTCTCCTCTTGTAGGCTTATCTACATATTGTGTCAAGAAACCATCCTGAACACACCTAACAAACTCCACCCCATCTAAACCCCTCACTTTACGGAGATGCCAATCAATATTTGGGAAACTAAAATCTCCCACCCCGACAACCCTGTTGTTATTACACCTTTCCAGAATGTAACCTCGACATCTGCTCCTTGATGTCCCTGTTACTATTGGGTGGTCTATAAAAAACACTCAGTAGAGTTATTGACCCCCTTCATATTCCTAACTTCCACCTAACTTCCTTCCTCCATGACCTCCTCCTTTTCTGCAGCCGTGACACTATCTCTGATTAGCAGTGCCACCCCCCCCCCCCACCTCTTTTGCCTCCCTCCCTGTCCTTTCTGAAACATATAAAGCTTGGCACTTGAAGTAACCATTCCTGCCCCTGAGCCATCCAAGTCTTCGGAACATGAAACATCTATGAATGTATCAGTGATCTACAGTTTCCTTGGTATGGTAAACCAGCTGAGAAAGTTAATTCTAGATTGGCAGGGAAATCAAAGCCACTACGTGACCTCCTTTGTTGGAGAAACATTTGAACCTGAGACACACCATAGGAGAAGTCATTCTCATTGCTTAAAGCAGAGTTTATCTCTCCGCCAACAATGGAATTCTTTGATCCGAACGAAGCAACCAAGGTCTCAGCAGATGCCTCTCCTTTGGCCTAGGGGTGTCCTCATGCAAAATTGCAGTGATATATGGGAACTAGTGGCATATGCATCAAGAGCACTGACTCTTACTAAACAGTGTTATACCCAAATCAAAAAGGAGACGCTGGTTCTTGTGTGGTTTGTGAATGCTTCAGCTGCTGCTTGATAGGCACTAAATTTCTTCTTTCAACAGAACACAAGCCACTGGTGAACCCCCTCCGCTTGAAACACTCGGATGACTTACCGCCCCGTCTCAGAATCAGAATCGGGTTTGTTATCACCGGCATGTGACATGAAATTTGTTAACCTAGCAGCAGCAGTTCAGTGCAATACATAATGTAGAAGAGAAAAATAATAATACATATAATTTTAAAAAATAATAATAAATCAATTACAGTATAAATATATTGAATAGATTTTAAAAAGTGCAAAATACAGAAATACTGTATATTAAAAAAGTGAGGTAGTATCCAACAGTTCACTGTCCATTTAGGAATGGGGTGGCAGAGGGGAAGAAGCTGTTCCTGAATCACTGAGTGTGTGCCTTCAGGCTTCTGTACCTCCTACCTGATGGTAACAGTGAGAAAAGGGCATGCCCTGGGTGCTGGAGGTCCTTAATAATGGACGCTGCCTTTCTACAACACCATTCCTTGGAGATGTTCTGGGTACTTTGTAGACTGGTACCCAAGATGGAGCTGACTAGATTTACAAACCTCTGCAGCTTCTTTCGGTCCTGTGCAGTAGCCCCTCCATACCAGACAGTGATGCAGCCTGTCAGAATGCTCTCCACGGTACATCTATAGAAGTTTTTGAGTGTATTTGTTGACGCCAAATCTCTTCAAACTCCTAATGAAGTATAGCCACAGTCTGGCTCTCTTTATAACTGCATCAATATGCTGGGACCAGGTTAGATCCTCCGAGATCTTGGCACCCAGGAACTTGAAGCTGCTCACTCTCTCCAATTCTGATCCCTCTATGAGGATTGGTATGTGTTCCTTCGTCTTACCCTTCCTGAAGTTGGTATAGGGAGTTTAAAACCCTGTCTCCTTGTAACCCTGCTCTGCTCTTGCGCTTCCTCCAAGGTATCCTCCATGGGTGCAACCAACCATATTCAGTGCTGTTTCGATCACTTTTAAGCAGCGATAGTTTATTTAAACACATTAAGACATCTTTTTTGACTGTACTGACCTTGGAAGCAGTTGTGCTTTTTAGCTGTATCAGGCTGAAAGGGGAATATTTAATTGTATTCATTGAGAGTACTGCTGCTACTCGAGTCATGAGTGAACTGGACAAAATTCACATTGATTTGAAAAAGGATTAAATCTGCAGCAAGGTCAAGCAGTACTGTGAGCATGGATGCCAGCTGTTCCAAAAGGAGCTCTCAAACTCCAACTTTACTGGCTTGAAAGAGGCACACTCACCACTCTTGTTGTTTGCTGATAAAGGGCTCCAGACTCATCATTCCTGCTTCAATGCACACCAAAATCATCAGTCAAATCCACCAAGGACATCAAGTATTGAAAAATGTTGTCTAACAGCAAGGCAATCCATGTGGTGGCCTGGTCTGAGCACACAGCTGGGAGATTGTGAGAAGCATGCAGAAAACTGCACAAAAATCATGCTGGAGCTCTCTGTCCCACAGAATTCCCAGACTTTCCTTGGCAAATTGCAGGCACAGACATCTTCAAGCTGAAATGAGACAAAAATCTCACTGTGGATTACTACTCACGGAATGTTGAGGTGTCCAAGCTCTATGTCCTCAGCAGCAGTTATGCAGCACCGGAAAGTTCTATTCACATGTCATAGAACACAATGGTCTACAATTCAGCTGCTCAGAATTGAAATCAAGCAGAACAGGTGTGTGTTTGTGAGTCTTCAAAGTCCACAAAAGATAGAGGAAGAAATAGAGTGGCCTGATCCTTCTGATGAGGGTCATTTACCTGAGGTGGACGCACCCGTTCAAGAATCTCCATCTGTTCCAACACTTCCAGAAACCTATGCTAGGTATGCTCATTTATCTGAGATATACTCCGTAGCCTAGTAGCTTAGGGCAAGTGACTAAGGGGGCAGAATAATCCTTTCACGTCGCCAAAGTGTTCAGGTAGTCTACCCCGACCTCCATTAGATTTAGTGTTTTTTTTAAAGAAGAGTTCTAATTTTGAAAACATTTCACAAAATGAGACTGTTCTAAACAAAAGGAATTGGTTAACAAAAGGAGGAAAACAGTGAGAGATGTTAAAAACAAAGAGAAAGACTGTCCTAATGTTGCCAGTTCTTGTTTATGTAAAGAGCGCAAGTTGCGTGCTGTGGGTAATGTGAACTGAAACACAAGTTTCAGTGACTACACTTTCAGTACAGATCTACAGACAAGGAGTACACACCTAGTTTTTCTTTTTTTCCCAAGGGGAGATGTTGTGGTAGTTAATGGGTTAATCCTGTACCACTCAGTTAGCTGCTCCCATGTGGGAGGGGTTCACATTTTGTACAAGCAGGATTGTCAATAAAGTTCAGCTGAATGGCCTGCATGTTGCTATGCTGGTGTGCTCTGTGCACTCCCCCACAATATCAAACACAACAAACGTTAAGATGGCTAAGTCCTCAGAGCTGGATGGGATGTATCCAGGGTATTGAGAAGGGAGATTGATGGGGCCTTGAGCAAGAGCTGAGTATCTTCACTAGCCACAGGTGGGGTGCTGGAGGGCAGGAAAGGAATCAATTCCTTCCTTTGTTCAAGAAGGGACAGAGATAATCCTGGAATCCATAGACTAGTGAGATTTACATCAGTGGTTGGGAAGGTAATGGAGAGGATTGCTGAGCACTGGGAGAAGTACAGTGTAATCAGGCACAGTCAGCATAGCTTTGCATGGAGCAGGTCGTGTCTAACTCATCTGATTAAGGATTTTTGAGATGACAAAAGACCATAAGACAAAGGAGCAGAAGTCGGCCATTCGGCCCCTTGAGTCTGTTCCGTCATTTTATCATGAGCTGATCCATAGGCGATCAAGCTGTGGATGTTGTCTACATAGATTTATGCAAGTCATTTGACACCGTCCCTCACAGGAGGCTCATCCAGAAAATTAGGATGCATGGGATTCACAGTGACTTGGCTGATTGTCTTTTATGGACAAGCTAATTCTAGATTCAGAGGCTAATGGATAATAATGGATCGGTCTTATTATAGGTGGAAGTCCATGAACACTGATATTCTGCAGGGACCTCTGTTTGTCAAGTATATACGTGGCTAAAGGAAGGCCATATTTGGGAGCTTAACATCAAAAGAATATACTTTGTATTGAAAGAACAGGTAGGAAGGCATAGGCGACGGTGTGGCTGTCTTGGCAAGAGATCGAATTTGCATCTTTAGAAAAAGGTGAAATAGGATCAAAGAATGTTGAATCCTTGTGGGTGGAGTTAATAAACTGCAAAGGTAAAAAAAAAATTATGAGTATCATATATAGACCTCCAAATTGTAGCCAAGATGTGGGGTTGAGATTGCAAAGGGATCTAGAAAAGGGATATAATAAGGGTAATGACAGAATTGTAATGGGGGACTTCAATATGCAAGGGGATTGAGAAAATCAGGTTGGTGTCAGATCACAAGAGAGGGAGGTTGTTGAATGCCTACAAAATGGCTTGAGCTTTCTCAGGGAAATGCTATCTTAGATTGGATGTTGTGTAATAACCCAGATCTTATTAGGGAGCTTAATGTAAAGGGACCCTTAGGAGGCAGTGCTCATATGATTGAATTCATACTGAAATTTGAGAATAAAGGGAATTACAGAGGCATGAGAGAGGAGCTTGCCCAGATGGATTGGAGGAGGATACTGGTGGAGATGAAGGCAGAGCAGAGGTGGCTGAAGTTTCTGGGAATAGTGCACAAGGCGCAGGATAGATATGTCCCACAGAAGAAGTTGTTCTCAAATGGCAGGGCTAGGCAACTGTGGCTGAGAAGGAAAGTTAAGGACTGCATAAAGACCAAGGAAAGGGCATATAAGGTAGCAAAAGTGAGCGGGAAGTTGGATGATTGGGAAACTTGGAAGAAGGGAAAAGATTAAATATGAGGGCAAACTCACCTATAATATATAGCAAGATGCTGAAAGTATTTTCAGTTATATGCAGAGTAAAAGGGAGGTGAGAGTTGACAATGGACCACTGGGAAATGATGCTGGTGAGGTAGTAATGGGGGACAAAGAAATGGAAGATTGCAAATGTTACTCCACTCTTTAAGAAGGGGGGAGGGGGAGGCAAAAAGGAAATTGTAGGCAAGTTAGACTAACCTCAGTGTTTGGGAAAGTGTTGGAGTCTATTATTAAGGATGAGGTTTCAGGGTACTTGGAGACTAATGATAAATTAAGTCAAAGTCAGCTTGGTTTCTGTAAAGGAAAATCTTGCCTGACAAATCTGTTAAAGTTCTTTGAGGAAGTAACAAGCAGGGTGGACAAAGTGGAGGTTGTGGATGTGGATTTACATAGATTTTCAGAAGGCATTTGATAAGGTGCCACACACAAGACTGCTTAACAGGGTAAAGTCCTATGGCATTACAGGAAAGGTACTGTCATGGATAGAGGAATGGCTGACAGGCTGGAGGTAGCGAGTAGGAATAAAGGGGACCTTTTGTGGTTGGCTACCAGTAATTGGTGTCATTATTTGGACTGCTGCTTTTGACATTGTCAATTATTTAGATAATGGAATTGATGACTTTGTGGCAAAGTTTGCGGATGATATGAAGATGGCTAGAGGGGTCAGTAATGCTGTGGAAGCAATGTGATTGCAGCAGAACCCAGACAAATTGGAAGAATGGGCAAAAATGTGGCAGATGGAACACAGTGTTGGGGAATGTACGATAATGTATTTTGGTAAAAGGAACAATTGTGCAGACTATTATCTAAATGGGGAGGAGGTTCAAACATCAGAGGTGCAGAGGGACACACCAGTCCTCATGCAAGACTCCCAGAAGGTTAATTTACAGGTTGAGTCTGTGGTTAAGGCGGCAAATGCAATTTTGGTATTTATTTCAAAAGGAATAGAATACAAAAGCAAGGAGATAATGCTGAGCCTTTATAAGACACTAATCAGGCTATATGGAGTATTGTCAACAGTTCTGGGCTCCATCATCTCAGAAAGGATGTGTTCTCATTGGAGAGTCCAGAGCAGGTTGACGAGGATGATTTCAGTAATAAAGGGGTTAACGTATGTGGAGTGTCTGGCACCTTTGGGGCTGTACTCGCTGGAATTTAGAAGAATGCGGTGGGGGCGGGGGCAGGAACCTCATCGAAACCAACCAAATGAAAAAACTAGATAGGGTGGATGTGGAGAGGATGTTTCCTAAGTTGAGGGTACACAGAACTAGAGGGCACAGCCTCAAAATTGAGGGGTGACCTTTTCTAAAAGGATTTTTTTTTAAGTGAGAGAGTAGTAAATCTGTGGAATGCTCTGCCACAGACTGCGGTGGAGGCCAGGTACGTGGGTATATTTAAAGCGGAAGTTGACACATCCCTGATCGGTCAGGGCATCAAAGGATTTGGCAAGAAGGCAGGTGTATGGGGTTGGGTGGGATCTGGGAGCAGCCACAATGGAATGGTCTAATTCTGCTGCTATGTCTTACGGTCTTGATTTGCTTGAAAATATGTAGGTAAGTGTGCAGGATTGGTGGTGTTGTGGATTGTATGGAAGGTTGCCGAAGGACACAGTGGGATGATGGATGAGGTACACATACAGACAGAGAAGTTGCAGATGGAGTTCAATCCAGGCAAGTGGGAGCTGCTGCAGTTTGGGAGAACAGACATAAAAGGTGAGGATACAATTAATAACAGCAAGATCCTTGATAGTGTTGATGAGCAGAGGGACATGGTAGTCCAGGTATACACATCACTTCTTAAAGTGACCACACGAGTAAATAACATAGTAAGAAAGTATTGGTGTGCTTGCCTTCAGCAGCTAATGCGTTCGGTTCAAGATCCAGGATCCTACGTTATGGATTTGTAAAAGGGCACATTTGGAGAACTGTGTTTGGTTTGATCACCCCATTCCAGGAAAAGTGTGGAGGCTTCGGAGAGGTGCAGAAGAGGTTCTCCAGGATACGGCCTGGTTCGGAGACCATAAGGAACGGTTTGGCAAATTTGTGTTGTTTTCTTTACAACAGCAGAGACTGGGGGAAGATTTGATAAAACTTTATAAAATTATAGAGCAGGCAGCCAGTGTTCTGTTCCCAGATAGAAACATCCAGTATGAGAGGGTGATTGTTGAAGGTGGGTGGGAGTACAAAGGACATGTGCAGTGCAAGAGGTTTTTTCCCCCACCCAGAGAATAGTGGGTGTCTGGAACGTGCCGGTTGTTTAAGAACTGGATGGTTAAAGGGAATTGATCAGCAGGTGTTCCTGAACCTGGACGGGTGGAGCCTCAGAGCTGTGAGAAGATGGCATGGCCTGGATCATTGACAATGGGTGTTGCTTTCTCTGTAGGTACTACCAGTGGTGGGAGGCGACGTGCCTGTGATGTACTGAGCAGAACCCACCACACTCTGCAGCTTCTTGCATTCATGCACGTTCATCTGTGTGGAGTTTACAACATTTCTCCGGGTGCTCTGGTTTCCTCGCACATCCCAACGACATTCTGCATCAGTGAGTTAATTGGTGTCTGTAAATTGCACCCCCCCCCCCAGTGTGTGTTTGTATCTGGGAGAGTTGTTGAGAATATGGGGAATAAAATAGGATTGGTATACGTGGTGTTGGTCAGCACAGGGCCTGTTTCTCTCTGTGAGTCTCTGGCTGCACTGGAAAGCTGGTCCAGTGGCACATCAAGTTCTGGAGAAATGTCTCCAATACCGCGGCTGGGACACTGTCTGGTCCCAGGACCTTCAGCATCGCCAGTGTTCGCAGCTTCTCAATCACGTCAGATTGGAGCGAGAGGTGCCAGAGTTTAGAGGAGGGAAGTTGGAGTTTTATTCATCAGGAGCCTAAAAGGGGCAGAACTGCACATTGTAAGGTAATAATTGATTGGTCAATTAACAGCAGCCAATGAAAACTGAGAGTCAATCAGCGTGGCAAGCTGAGGCTATGGCTCGAGAGGCTTCAGGGTATAAGTTGGCCCAGGAGTGACAGCAGCTCTTTGAAAATGGCTGCAGGTAAGGTTTTATATTCTTTTTGATCCCCATCCATTGATTCTGTGTAGTGTGAAAGTGTACAGCCGGGTCTCGAGCAGCGAGTACACTCAAGACATTAGATGTAAAGGAAATGGGGATTGTGTCCCTGCAGGGAAGTGGTATCACGCTGAATGATGGAGTAGGCCTAATGCTCTGAAGGGTTAGAGTTCGGTTGATCCTAACTCTCACTCCAACATCTCCATTCAGCAGAAGTTGGGGAGTTCAGGGAGGTATTAAATTGGATCTGGAGCAGTGGTTTGAAGAATTTGAATCATACAGTGGAACTGCAGAGGGTGTCACCAACCCTACCATCATGGAGGCCACATCCTGAACATTGAAACAGACAAATCCCACAGCTTTCCAGACCCGTGCCCCCTCAGTGGTACTGTCATCCAGACCCTTGGCCGGTCCTCAGTAGCATCACCAACACCAGTTAGGTTGTAAACAGGAGGAATTTTGCAGATGCTGGAAATTCAAGCAACACACATCAAAGTTGCTGGTGAACGCAGCAGGCCAGGCAGCATCTCTAGGAAGAGGTACAGTCGATGTTTCGGGCTGAGACCCTTCGTCAGGACTAACTGAAAGAAGAGATAGTAAGAGATTTGAAAGTCCACACCCAGCTCACCCCCTCCCTCTCCTGTACCCCACCCACCCTTCTCTCACCCCTCACCCCTTCCTTCCACAGCACCCCCTCACACAGCCTACACTCAGCCGTTCCCACCCGCCCCCTCCCCACTGGATCCCTGGCCCCCCGTGAAGAGATTTGAGTTGACTGTACCTCTTCCTAGAGATGCTGCCTGGCCTGCTGCGTTCACCAGCAACTTTGATGTGTGTTGCACCAATTGGGTTGTGCCTATTGTTGCCATTTAATGCCAGAAGCCTGACTGGTAAGGCAGATGGAAAGAGGACATAGATTGATAGGTGGGATGGGGTATCTGAACCATGATTAAAAACATGGCTGAGGGAGAGACAGAACTAGCAGATCCATGTTCTGGGGTATAGATATGACAGAGGGGTGAGGATAAGGGGCAGTTTTGATCAAGGAGAACATTGCAGCAATACTAAGGGAATAT
This sequence comes from Mobula birostris, assembly GCF_030028105.1. Classification (NCBI taxonomy): domain Eukaryota; kingdom Metazoa; phylum Chordata; class Chondrichthyes; order Myliobatiformes; family Myliobatidae; genus Mobula; species Mobula birostris. The sequence continues at coordinate 1,844,062 of NC_092385.1, forward strand.
CTTGAAGGGTCTCTGTCTGAAACCCTCTCCACAGATGCCGCCTGACCTGCTGAAGCATTGAGGTAAGGGAGGATATTCCTGGCAGACGACCCAGTCACACTGTATGGATGGAACTTAGAAACAGGAAGCGGGGGCAGTGATTGATATAATGAGAATATCAAGCACTCAATAGTCAGTAAACAAATACAAGACACAGAAGCAGGATTAGGCCATTTGGCCCATCGAGTCTGCTCCACCATTCTATCATAGCTGAATTCTCCCTCTCAAATCCATTCTGCCCTCTCACTGCAACATTTGACACCCTGACTAATCAAGCACCTATCAACCTCCACTTCAAATGCACCCAATGATTTGTCCTCCACAGTCTGTGGTAATGAATTCCCCAGATTCACTGCCCTCTGGCTAAGGAAATTCCTCATCTGTTCTCAAATATACAGGGAATCACAGACAAGCATGGGAATAATATGATTGCAAGGTTGATTGGGAGATGCTGTTCACAGGTAAAAGCAACATCTGACAAGTGAGAGGCTTTTAAAAAGTGAGTTCAAGGCCAACATGTTCCTGTTAGAGCAAAGGACAAGGCTGCCCTTACTAACTGTGGCTCTTCTCAGGAGTAAGAGGAGGCATGTGACAGGTATAGACAGCTGGATTCAAGCAAATTGTGGATCAGAGAAAAGGTCCCCTTAAGTATTAATTATCTATGCATGGACCCACAGGAGATGGTAGAGGTCAGTTGGGTATTACTCATCTGTATTGACCATGTTGAAGGTAAAGGAAAATAACGTGGATTGTGGAAATATGAAAAGTGATTGCAACACACCCACATTATGAAATAAGAGGCACTGGTGGTGCTAAAGCACATTAAATCTTGGGGTTAGACTAAATGCATCGCAGGACATTGTGGGAAGGGTGGGGGAGAAAAGAGGCCCATGAGACAATATTGGCCACAGAAGACTGGAGAGTGGCTGAAGGACAAGGACAAGCCAAGGAACGACTGGCTGGTGAGCCTGTCGGTGGTGGGAAAGTTACTGAAACTACTGGAAGGGATTCAGAGGGACAGGAGCTACCGGCATTAGAACAGCAGGGATTGATTAAGGAGTCGGTGCAGCTTTGAATGTGTGTATCTTGCTTCCCAAATTTGAAATGTTTGCAGAGACGATGAAAAGGACCGGCAAGGGCAGGGACATGGACTTCATTAAGACCTTTGACAAGATCCTACATGGTAGTCTGGTCCAGAAGGTTAATCACATGGGATCCAGAGTGAGCGGGCTGATGTTGAATTGGTGTGGTGCAAGGAGTCAGAGGGTGGTAGTGAGGGCTCTTTTGCAGACTGGAGCGCTGTTCTGCAGACATGTGCCACAGGAAATGAGGCTGTGTCCACTTACTAATCTACATTAACAATTTGGATGAGAATGCAGTTGGCACAATGCTAAATTTGTAGATTACACCAAAATTACTGGGTGTGATGGACAGTGAATGAAATTTGCAACAGGACCAAGATCAATGGGAGAAGTGGGCCAAGGAATGGCAGATGGAATTTAACCTGTGCAAGTGTGAAGTGGCAAGTTAATCCAGGGCAGGAGTTACACAGTGAATAGTGAGTCCTGGGAAGTGCTAAAGAACCGAGACCTAGGGCTACAAGTATATACTGTAGCTCCCTTAAAGGGGAGACACGGGTCAAGATGTGGTGAAGGTGCTTGCCCTAATCAGGGTGGAGTACAGGAATTGGGATGTCACGTTACAGCTATGGCCACACTTGGCATATTGTGTATTTCTGTTTCCTCATCTACAGGAGACACGTCATTAAGGTGGGGAGTATTCATGAGGATGTTACCAGGACTGGAGGACCTGAGGTCTGAGAGTTGGAGAGGCTGAGACTATCAGAAGTTCATGAAATAATAAAGGAACATAGATAAGGTGGATGGTTACTGTCCTTTTCCCACATTTAAAAGGGACCTGAAAGGCAACTTTTTCCTCTGCAAAATGTGGAGGCGTGAAATAACGGCAAAAGGACACCATTGAAGGCAGGTATAATTACAACATTTAAAAGATGCTTGCTCAGGTAGGCACATGGACAAGTTGGGCCATTGGGAGAACATATGACATTGAGAATCATGGGTGTAAAGTCACCACAGACTGCTCCAAAACAATGTTGTTAAGCAGCTCACAGGCACTGGGCAAACTGCTGAGACAGTGCAGGAGGGGATGGCTCCTCCATGTAGTTATTCCAGCCAGTTCTGCCCTCTAAAGCAATGCTGAAGGTTGCCACCCATCTACCACACAGCAACTCCCTTCTGCTGGTACACGGCAGACTTAGTCACATTTAATGGCATGAACACACCCTATAACTTTTGTGGAGGCTCACTGCCTGGTGAAGATATAGAGCTTGGGGTTAAAAACTCATCCAACTTGTAGAAGGGAAGAATTGGGGAGGGAGAGGTGAGGTGTCAAAGCCCTGTCACCTTCTGTATCACCCTGACTACTGCCTCCAGGAGCAGGTTGAGTTGAGTTCAGTTCTTCAGAATTAGATTCAATAACACTGACGTAGGTCATGAAATTTGTTGTTTAAACAAATCTACAACTCATCCATGATTAATAGCAAATCTCCTCCATCTGAACAGTTTTGTTACGGTCAGGGATACAGGTAATCCACAGCAAGGAACTACACAAATTGCCACGATGAACGTTGTGAAGGAACACCCAGCAACCCTGCCCCCCGATCAGCTGGGCACCTCTGTCTGTTCCCATCGGCCCTGGCTAGTTCCCTTCTGGAAACTGGTCACCATGCTCAGGGAAAGGTGACAGGAATGTAAAGCAGGAAGGTCACAATCACCTGCTTGAAGAGATGGGAGAAAACATTCAACATTCAGAGCCAATAAATTTCTGAACTGCTGTAAACAGTTAAGTTCACCCCAACGGGAGACAAACACACTTGCCTCCCAGATTTACAAACCTCAGCAGGGGATAATTTTCTGACGGAGGATGGTGGTATTTATACCAATGACTGTCACAAGTACAGAACTGGAAATAGACAGGCTTGTCCGAGTTAACCTGATTGAGCAGAACGAGGGTGAAGGCCATTCCCCAGTGAAATTCCCCAAAAGGTATGTTTCCACAAATGGATTATTTCTTTAAAAAACAATTTAATTTTCTTTTAACTTTTATTTAAAATACTTGAAACTGTATCACAAAATAAGCAAAAGAATATTTTACAAGTAAAAACTTTCTCCTTTTTTGTTGGATAAAAAAAATTAATGATGGGAGTCCAGCCCTGTATCGACAGTCCATCAGGACCGATCACCATGGATTGAGACAGTGGGGCAACTCTGGACTGGGGGAAGGTGGATGTAAAGACGAGCCCAGCCTTGTATCGACAGTCTCTCGGGATCAATCACTCCAGACTGTGAGGTGATTCTGGATGGGGACGGGAGAGAAGAGAGAAGAGCAAGGATGAGTCCAGCAGGGAGGCACCCTGATTGAAGATTCTTGGTGGGGGCGAGGATCCCTTCCACGCAGTGGACCAGCAGGTAGGAGAGCAGAGAGCAACACACACAAAATGCTGGAGGAACTCAAGCAGGTCAGGCAGAATCTATGGAAATGAGTACAGGTGTGTCTGTCTGTCTGTCGGATTTCCAGCATCTGCAGATGTTCTGTTTGTGAGGGGAGCAGAAACTTGATTTCGTAGGATCACCAGTCACTGCTCCAGACTGACACCTTGTAGGCAACCTCTGAACAGCCACACACAACTCCCCTGGTTATAGGGTAGACAGGATTACCAAGCAGTTTACAGATCATTTAGTAGCTTTAGGATGATGGGAAAGCAACAGTTTCAAAAACACTCAGTGACGAGGCAGTTTGAAGAGCATGAAACGTGTGATGGTGGGGTGTGTCTCACAGTAAACCAGGGTGCATGTGGGGTTAAAGCACTCGTCCGCTGCACATTCTATGGATGAAGCACTGATTAAAAGCTCCTTCAGCCATGGCCAAGGAGGGAGGGGGATCAGCCGGAAACCATGAGGGGACATGGAGACGTGCAGCACAGAAACAGGCCCTTTGGCCCATCTAGCCCATGCTGGAACTATTTAAACTACCTCCTCCCATTGACCTGAACCAGGACCATAACCCTTCATATCCCGACCATCCAAACAACTTGTAAACACTGAAATGAAGCTCACATGCACAACTTGTGCTGGTAGCTCATTCCACAATCTCAATTCTGAGTGAAGTTTCCCCTCGTGTTCCCCTTAAACTTTTCACCTTTCACCCCTAACCTATGACCTCTCATAGGCCCACCCCTCTGGAAAAAGCCTGCTTGCATTAAACCCCATCTATACCCCTCAATTTTGTATACCTCTATGAAATCTCCTCTCAATCTTCTTAGTTCTAAAGAATACAGTCCTAACGTAACATAGCATCCCATCTTCTGTACTCAATGCATTGACTTTTGAAGGCTCATGTGCCAAAAGTTTTCTTTACAACATCTACCTGTGACTCCACTTTCAATGAATTATAAACCTGTATTCCCAGATCCCTTTGTTCTACCGCACTCCTCAGTGCCCTACCCTGGAAGTGCAACAGCTCACACTGCCTTCAGTTCAGACACCAGGGTCAGATGGGCAGGCTGAGATCAGCACCATTCCCTGGCCTGCAGGGGTTGACAGTGGCCACTGCTCCTACATCATTCCAGGTAGAGGACCCCAGTTATAGGAAAAGGTTGAATAGTTTAGGATTTTATTCCCTGGAGCAAAGGAGAATAGGGGGAGATTTGATAAAGGTACACAAAATTATGAGGGGTACAGATAAGATCAATGCAAGCAGGCTTTTTCCACTGAGACTGTTTGAGACTAGAACTAGAGATCATAAGAGGAAGTTCTTCAGTCAAAGGGTGGTGTGGAACAAGCTGCCAGTGGAAATGGTGGATGCAGGGTTGATTTCAACATTTAGGAGAAACTTGGACAGGTGTAAGGAGGGGAGGGGTTCAGCTATAGTCTGGGTGCAGGTTGATGGGTCTTGACAAAGTAATGGTTCAGCTTACACTAGAGGGGCCAAATGGCCCAATTCTGTGCTGTATCACTACGTACGATTAGTTGTTATGGAAACCATCCCCTCTGGGGGCACAGTCCTGTTCAGGAGGCGTTTCCTCATACAGATACGGGGAGCTGGTTGAAGTTTCAAATGCAAGAATGAGAGCAGTGAGAAGGGGTGTGTTGGTGAGGGAACTGGTGGCAGGTGAAAGGGGAACACAGTTGTGTTCTGGTGGCCACACTGACTGCTCAGGAACAGTCTGGAGTTGTACTGGATGGAAGCAATCTGTGTTAATAGGAACATCTGCTAAAGGGGGCATTTATAATTTATGGGGGTCTTGAATTTATAAACCCCACAATCAAAACAAATTATTTTTGGAACATTTGAATAAAACATAGTAGGTTCAAAATTTTTTAAACAGCAGTTGTCAGTGGCAGAACTCAGATCAAAGGCAGCAATACGGTTAGTGCTGAAATCTTCCAGAATCATCCAGCTTCTTTCTCCTCTGAATGGGCGTTGAATCCATGAACACTACCTCACTACTCTTTTAACTATTTAATATAAAGACTAATTTTTTTTCCTCTTATGTATTGCATTAGATCACAAGACATGGAGCAGAATTAGGCCATTCAGCCCATTGAGTCTGCTCCGCCATTCCATCCTGGCTGATCCCAGATCCCACTCACCCCAGACACCTGACTTCTCGTCATATCCTTTGGTGCCCTGACCGATCAAGAAACCATCAACTTCCACCTTAAATATACACAGACTGTGGCAGAGCATTCCACAGATTCACCACCCTCTGGCTCAAAAAATTCCTCCTTACCTGCTCTAAAAGATCACCCCTCAGTGTTGAGATTGTGCCGTCTAGTTCTGGATACCCCCACCAGAGCAAACATCCTCTCCACATCCACCATCTCTAGTCCTTTCAACATTTGGTAGGTTCCAATGAGATCCCTTCACATTCTTCTAAATTCCAGTGAGTACAGGCCCAAAGCTACTGAATGCTCCTCATACGTTGACCCATTCATTCTAGAAAACATCCTTGTGAACCTCTTCTGGACTCTCTCCAATGACAGCACATCCTTTCTGAGATATGGGTCAAAACTGTTGACAATACTCCAAGTGCAGCCTGACTTGGAATCTTTTAAAGCCTCATTTTCTTGAAATAAATGCCAACATTGCATTTGCCTTCTTTACCACAGGCTCAATCTGTAAATTAACGTTCTGGGAGTTTTGCGCGAGGACTCCCAAGTCCCTCTGCATCTCTGATGTTTGAATTTTCTCCCCATTTAGACAATAGTCTGCACTATTGTTCCCTTTACCAAACTACATTATCATATTTACCAACACTGCATTCCATCTGCCACTTTTTTGCCCATTCTTTCAATTTGTTTAAGTCCTGCTGCAATCACATTGCTTCCTCAGCACTATCTATCCCTCCACCTATCTTCATATCATTTGCCAACTTTACCACAAAACCATCAATTCCATTATCCAAATCATTGCCAAACAATGTGAAAAGTAACAGTCCCAATACTGATCCCCGAGGAACACCACTAGTCACTGGCAGCCAACCAGAAAAGGTCTCCTTTAATATCACTCGCTGCCTCCTGCCTGTCAGCCGTTCCTCTATCCATTCCAGTACCTTTCCTGTAACACCATAGAATTTTATCTTGTTAAGCAGCCTCATGTGTGCTTAAAAAAAAACACAAACAAACAAGTATCACAGCATATGCCAGTGATATTAAACCCGATTCTGTTATCCACCTCATGTTCAGCAAATGGGCACTCCGGTAAATAAAACTGAACTTTCCCTGAATCCCAATTCTTTTAAACAGGATTTTAAAATGGCTCCTAAACTACTGGGCAAGGGTAGAGTGGGACAGAGGGAAGGGGTGGGTGATGACGAGCTGCTCTCCAGCACTGTGCTGTTCCTGTCAGCTCCTCCCAACTCTGTGGAAACAGAGCGAGAACATTTGCACACTACTTCATTGCAATTTCTATGGCGCTGTGATCAAACTGAGAACCATCAGTGACAGTGCATGCAAGTTTCCCATCGCCCGGTGTCCAAGTCTACCTTCACAAACTGCAGCAAGAATAAATCCCAACTCTAGCACACACATGGGCCAATCTCCCCCACAAACAGAATTGTGGAGAGAGAGAGAGACACACACACACACACACACAGTGGAGGAAATCATTTCACCAGAAGTCAGATTGGAGCAGCTGGTTTCTTGCAGGTGGCTCAGGGAATGTGTTATCGTCCCTTTATCGTCACTGAAAATGAATTCAAGTTTATCACCTTCCAGAGTCAATGGGTATAGACCATCTCTATCACTAAATTAAAAATGTCTGCAACCATCTACTCGAACTAAACAAAAACTCAACATGCCAACTGTGAATGGGCTGTCCTGGGATACCAAAAGTAGAGGTTCACTGAGAGTGCACCAGAGTGTCCCCTGAAACACTGGTCACTAGATTGTCCGGTCAGCAGCCGGTGGCACTGCAGGTTTTCTCAGCAGTCTGGAATGGCAAACAACACCCTTCAGTGCACAGTACACTAGAACCTGAGCAGGCGTCACAAACATATCTCATCCCTGCTACACCAAGGGCCAGATATGTTACCCTTTACCAAACTAATCAAAGACTGACAATTGCATGTTGCACTGCGAACATGTAGTGCCTAACACTAGTTCAGCTAGGCTGGTTAATTCAAACCAACAAGGAACTTTGTGGAAATCTGGTTCCCCTGTGGGTACCGCACAAGTTCACTGTTATTGTGGGTGTGGACTGTGATTCAACTTTATGTGTGCGGCTTGCAATGGGCAACATGTCACACCTTGCACCACCTGACACTGCAAATATTGCAATATGGTAATATCACCCTTCTAGCAAAAAGTATAAAGTCAGAAATTATCCAAAATAAAGTTAGTGTCTACACCATGACTATTAGCTACCACAATAAGTACTACTGTATTCCTAACGTGAAGACATATTATCACAGTGCCACAGCTTAACCTCGACGTCAGTGCACAGACGTGACTACAAGCCAATGGAATTAGTGATCAGAAGTGAAGTGATTTCACCCGGCAGCCAGTTAACAATGATCAGACCACACCAGGCTGTCAGAGCTGCAACTGTGTTCACAGGCGATGAACAAGTGCAGGGTCTGGCCCTCCCTCCGTCTCACATGCACTTCACTCAACTACAGTGAAAACCTCGCACGTTATTCAAGGCCGAGAAATTTCTGCTGTGTCGCACAGACTATCAGAACAGAACACAGAAAAACAAAGGTCTCTTTATAATGGTAAACGAGTATATTACAATTATTTTGCTCTGCATCTTGCCTGGAGTTAAGGCCTCACACTAGGCCAGATGTGTGAAAAGTCTTCAGTTCTAGTCAGTCTAAAAAACATTATTTTTGTCTTAAGTATTGAAAAACATTTAATTATATAACCCTTCATCAGCGTTCTATTCTCTCGTCCAGGTTAAATTCTCTTCAGTGGAGGCCAGGTTTACGCCAGCAATTGGCAGAAAGATTACAAATACATCCGTCTCACACCAATCACATGATGAGTTCGTCCTGAGGGGTTTCGGCAGTCCTCACACTGGAGTTCATAACAGCAGACCCTCTCGCTGCACAAAATGCTCCCACGCATCAAAAAATAAAGTAGAAATCAAATCTGCCACTTGAGAAAGGCAACTGCCAGACTCCTTGTATCCGGAGCGAAACCAGATTATACTAAATTATCCAAAGATATACAATCGATGGTTCAGCCTGAAGCCTCCATGGAAACACAGCGAAAGGCCTTAGTGTCCCTTGTAGTGCACAGAGTGTGCGTGCTGCCCACCCTCACAGCCAGGCTTCAGTGCAGGTTGGCAGCCGCGATGGCGAAAGCTTCCTGGATCTCTCGCACGGTCAGAATCCGAGTCAACATCTGCTCCATGTGCTCCTTGCTAATGGGCTGGGTCGAGTACCAGATCGGACTGTTGGGAGCCACCACAGGCTCGGGCGTCAGGTAGAAGGTGTCGTTCCTGCCCTTCACACTCTGGGGACTGAACAAGATGTCACAGGTTATTTGGGAAAATCAATCTTCTCCTCAGAGACTCACAACAGATTTGATAAGAATTCAATGCCTGTCACCTTGGTCACACCGAGACACCCCCTCCATTGGCACAAGTCACCAGGTGAGAGCGCACTCATCACAACTGTCAGGCAACCGGTGCCAGGTCCTCAGGGAGTTGACGACAACCCTACGTCACCATGAGCAATAGTAAGGGCTGTCCTCAATAAATTATCATTTCAGTACTAAATGGACTTTCTTCTATTCTAAGGCTGTGCCCTCACAGCTTAAGACCATAAGACAAAGGAGAAGCTGGCCATTCGGCCCATCGCGTCTGCTCCGCCATTTTATCATGAGCTGATCCATTCTCCCATTTAGTCCCATTCCCCCGCCTTCTCACCATAACCCTTGATGCCCTGGCTGCTCAGATACCCATCAATCTCTGCCTTAAATACACCCAATGACTTGGCCTCCACTGCCACCCATGGCAACAAATTCCATAGATTCACCACCCTCTGACTAAAAAAAATTTCTTCGCATCTCTGTTCTGAATGGGTGCCCTTCAATCCTTAAGTCATGCCCTCTCGTACTAGACTCCCTCACCATGGGAAACAATTTTGCCACATCCACTCCGTCCATGCCTTTCAACATTTGAAATGTTTCTATGAGGTCTCCCCTCATTCTTCTAAACTCCAAGGAATATAGTCCAACAGCAGACAAACGTTCCTCATATGTTAACCCTCTCATTCCCGAAATCATTCTAGTGAATCTTCTCTGAACCCTCTCCAACGTCAGCACATCCTTTCTTACATAAGGAGACCAAAACTGCCCACAGTACTCCAAGTGAGGTCTTACCAGTGCCTTATCGAGCCTCAACATCACATCCCTACTCCTACTCTATTCCTCTAGAAATGAATGCCAACATTGCATTTGCCTTCTTCACCACCGACTCAACCTGGAGGTTAACCTTAAGGATATCCTATACGAGGACTCCCAAGTCCTGCTGCATCTCAGAACTTTAAATTCTCTCCCCATTTAAATAATAGTCTGCCCATTTATTTCTTCTGCCAAAGTGCATAACCATACACTTTCCAACATTGTATTTCATTTGCCACTTCTCTGCCCATTCTTCCAATCTATCCAAGTCTCTCTGCAGACTCTCCGTTTCCTCAGCACTACCAGCCCCTCCACCTATCTTTGTATCATCAGCAAACTTAGCCACAAAGCCATCTATTCCATAATCCAAATCGTTGATGTACAACGTAAAAAGCAGCCCCAACACGGACCCCTGTGGAACACCACTGGTAACCGGCAGCCAACCAGGAGAGGATCCCTTTATTCCCACTCTGTTTCCTGTCAATCAGCCAACGCTCTATCCACGTATGTAACTTCCCCGTAATTCCATGGGCTCTTATCTTGTTTAGCAGCCTCATATGCAGCACCTTGTCAAAGGCCTTCTCACTACTGGAAACATCCCCGCCACACCCACTATCTAGGCCTTTCAGATCGCCCCTCATTCTTCTAAACTCCTGTGAGCATAGGCCCAGAATCAAATGCAGCTCATATACCAACCCTTTCATTCCCGGAATAATTCTCGTGACCGTCCTCTGGGCTCTCTCCAATGCCAGCACATCCCTTTGTGGATAAAGGTCCCCGAGCAGATCAGTTTTCAGCCAGCCATGGAATCAGCACAGAAGAATACAGCGTATTGGCCTTCGTCGATCGTGGAATTGAATTTAGGAGCTGAGAGGTAATGTTGCAGCTATATGGGAGCCTGGTTAGACCCCACTTGGAGTACTGTGCTCAGTTCTGGTTGCCTCACTACAGGAAGGATGTGAAAACCATAGAAAGGGTGCAGAGGAGATTTACAACGATGTTGCCTGGATTGGGGAGCATGCCTTGTGGAAACAGGTTGAGTGAACTCAGCCTTTTCTCCTTGGAGCAACGGAGGACGAGAGGTGACCAGATAGAGGTGTATAAGATGATGAGAGGCATTGATTGTGTTGATAGTCAGAGACTTTTTCCCAGGGCTGAAATGGTTGCCACAAGAGGACACAGTTTTAAGGTGCTGGGGAGTAGGTACAGAGGAGATGTCAGGGGTAAGTTTTTTTTTTTTTTTTACGCAGAGAGTGGTGAGTGTGTGGAATGGGCTGCCAGCAACGGTGGTGGAGGTGGATACGATAGGGTCTTTTAAGAGACTTTTGAATAGGTACATGGAGCTTAAAAAAAAAAAAGGGCTACGGGTAACCCTAGTAATTTCTAAGGTAGGGACATGTTCAGCACAACTGTGTGGGCCGAAGGGCCTGTACTGTGCTGTAGGTTTTCTGTGCTTCTAAGAAATGACCACATACATTTTGAGGACAAAGTATTTGTTTGAATACATGTCAGAGATTCCCAAAGTGGGATGCACAGACCCCTTGCTTAACGGTGTTGGCCATGGCATAAAACAAGTTGGGAGCCACTGATACAATGAATGAATGAATGATTACTATGAAATAGCTGAATGCTGGTCACTGGCTGGCCCAGCAGGAATCCACCCTGTCAAATCTAGGTAGTCACGTGAGAGCACTCAACTCATTCCAAGAAATACAGTGCAGGACAGTTTAGTTCAATCCCTGAGAGTCATTCAGTCAGGCATCAGCCAAGTGGAGATCACTGAGCCACTACAGGTGGCTGAAAACCACAAACACTACAGGAGAATTCACTTCAGTTTGAGGACGGAGGCATTTGCCCCGGATTTACAGAAACACTCTCACCATTTGAAGAGGTAGAAGTTATACAGTTTGATGGGACAGCTAGATCAGTGCTAAAAACCACAAACACTACAAGTTAAATTCATCATTTGCCCCGGGTTTACGGAAACACTCACCATTTGAAGAGGTAGAAGTCGTACAGTTTGATGGGACAGCGCAGTGGGTTCTCGGGGTTTTCCGCCTGCTCTGCGTACATGTCATCTGTAACTGAAGATCACAAATCAACATTATACATCAGCACCGACTGATGTTCTGCACTTCAAGAACAAAGTATTTCAATACAAATCAGGGATTCCCAATCTGGGGCCCACAGATCCTTGGTATTCGCCTTGGCATAATAAACAGTCGGGAACAGTCCAAGACAACCAGGAACAGGCAGTCTGTTCAACTATCCCCTAAAACCACTGCTGCCTTGCCCCAGCAGCAGGTCTGATGTCGAGTTGGAGGAGGAAGTTTAGTGAGACGGTGAACTCTAGTGCACGTGTCTGCTTTCAGAAGGGCTGTTTGCGAAATGGAATTGCTGAGCTTGGGGCGAGAGTGCCAAGGTTTTGGCAGGGCAGTCTCAGTCAAGAGCTCAGGATGACAGTACCAAGGCTTCAGCAGGGTGGTCTCGGTGTGGGGGCAGGCTGAGTGGTGACAAGGTTGGGGAGAGAGAGAAAGAAGAGGGGAGAGAAACACAAGCAACTGCAGATGCTTGAATCTGGAGCAAAGAATAAACTGGAGGAACTCAGGAGGTCGATTAGTATCTGCGGAGGCAGAGGAATAGTAAATGGATCAGGTCGATATCCTGATTCAGTCCTGGCGTGGGCCCTGACCACACTTTGCCTCCACAGGCACTGCTCCATCTTAGTTAAGGCAAGGTCTGAGCAGCCACAATTTTCCTGAATGGTGCAGAGAGTTGAGTGGTATATGGCAGCTTGTGCTCCTAGTTATTTACTCCACACTGTCCTTTCCCATTTATATTCTCTGCCTTCCATCTTCACTTCTTTATAAAATTGGACAGCTTACACTCAGGCCTCCATCATAGCCTTTAAGCATAGGTTGCAAATGGCAGGATTCAGCCCAATTCCCACCAGTAACCTCCCCCCCCCATCTCATTAATTCTGTTTTCTGTCCCCTAACTAATTTCCCTCAATTCCAGTATCGCTAATCAGGTGACTCCTATTCTGAAAGCTGTGGGGTCCATATCAGAGGCACCAAGGTGGGAGTAGAGGGTATTGCAGTATCGAAGCTAACCTGCTTGTTAATACAAATATCTAAACAGCTGTTCAGGTGGCAGCATCTCAGTGCATAAAAGCATGCAGACATGGTCAAGAGATTCAGTTGTTGCTCAGACCCAACATCAGAATGGGGGAAGAAATGTGACCCAAGTGACTTTGATCGTTGGTGCAAGATGGAGTGGTTTAAGCATCTCAGAAACTGATCTCCTGGGATTTTCACACAACATTCTTTAGCATAGCGGTTCCCAACCTGTGGTCTACAGACCCCTTGTTTAATGGTATTGTTTCATCGCACAAAAGGTTTGAAACCCCTGTTCTGGAGTATACAAAGAACAATGAGAGAAACAAAAAACACATCCAGTGAGCGGCAGCTCAATGGCTGCATATGCCCTGTGAATGAGTGGTCAGAGGAAAATGGCCACACTGGTTTAAAGTGACTAACTGAAATAACCACACGTTACAACAGTGGTGTGCAGAAGAGCATCTCTGAACACACAACACATTGAACATTGAAGTGGATGGGCTACATGAACATACACTCAGGGGCCACTTTATTAGATATAGGAAGTACATGATAAAATGGCCACTGAGTACAGAAAACAGCGACAGACCAATTGGCCCCGAGAGCTGTTCTGCCATTCAAACAGATATGGGAATGACATGGAATTAGGTGTTGTTGATAGTGAAGGTTATTGCAGATTACAGGGAGATCTTATCAGTTTGAGAAGTGGCGAGGTGTGCCGAATAGATTTCCATACCGATAAATGTGAAGGATGTATTTTGGAAAGTCAAACCAATGTTGGACTTGCACTATGAATGATAGGGACATTAGGGAGTGTCATGGAAGAGGAACATAAGAGCACACTGCTCATTGAGAGCAGCAACAAAGGCAGACAGGAGGGTGAAATGGGTGTTTAGTACACTGACCTTCAGGGTGATTAGATAACTGGATTTTAAGAGACAAAGGGCATCAAGGTTATCCAAAGAGAACAGGAACAATATTGAGATAGTGGAGAGGAAGCAGCTACAAATCAAAAGGTACAGTATAGTACAGGTCTTTCAGTCCACAATGTTATGTTGATCCTTCAACCCATTCCAACATCTATCCCTTCCCTTCCAGCCACATAGCTCTCCAATTTTTAATCACCTAACTAAGAGTCTTAAATGTCCCTAAAGTATCTGCCTCTCCCAGCACCCTGGCAACATTCCATGCATTCACCAGTAAAAATAAACCTGCTTCTGACATTTTCCCACCATGCATTCCTCCAAGCACTTTGAATTATGCCCCCTGATATTAGCATTTCTGCGCTGGAAAATAAGCTCTGGCTATCCACTCGATCTCTGCCTCTTGCATACATCTCTCATCCTCCTTCACTCCAAGACAAAAGCTGTAGCTCACTCAACCTCTCCTCATAAGACATGCTCTCTAATCCAGGCAGAACATGTTGGAAAGGCTGAGTGACCTGCAAGGCAACTGCACTTCAATCTCAAGACATGATTTAAAGGCTTAACAGACATCTTCACATTTAAACCAGGTCATCCCAATTCAGATACAGTGACCAATGCCAACAATTCCAACAATTCCAGCAGCGTGCCTGGATTACAAAAGAGAAGAGCACAGCAGGTTTCATTTACCAAGATTAATTCAAAATTGGGTTAGTGTTTCTTCTCTATGGAGCTGTGAATCTCTGAACCTGGCTGCAGACCAGATAGTTAACTGATGTTTCTCTTGTCAATGGACAAGGGCAAAGTGATACATTTTGGAAAGTTAAACCAAGCCAGGACAGTGACTGGTAGGGCCCTAGGGAGTGTTACAGAACAGAGAAACAAAGAGGCACAGGTGGTGACACAGGCAAACAGAATGGTGAAGATAGAGCTTGGCACATTTACTTCCATTCAAGTCACGGAGTACAAGAGTTGGGACATCATGTTACAGCTGTACAAGACATTGGTGTGACTGCAGTTAGAGTACTGTGGGCAGATACACTATAGGAAGGATGTCATTTAGCTGCAGAGAGCGCAGGAAAGATTCACAAGGATGTCACCAGGATTGGAGGACTGAGGTTCTAAGGAGAGACTGGGACGGTTTTCCTTGGAAGAAGAGAGGCTGCGGAGTGACCTTACCGAGATTAAAATCATGAGGGGCCTAGATAAAGTGTATAGTCACTGTCTTTCCCTCAAGATATGGCAAAATTAGAGGGCACAGGTTGAAGGTGAGGGGGAAAGATTTAGAGGCACCTGAGGGGAAACTTTTCTCAGAGGATGGTGGGTATATGAAATGAGTTGCCAGTGGAAGTAGTAGAGGCAGGTGTATTAATGATATTTTAAAGATATTTGGATAGGTATATAAACAAGAAATACTTAGAGGGATATGACTCAAATGCAGGAAAACTCAAGGCAACTTGCTGGAAATGGACAAGTTGATCCAAAAGGCCTGTAAAGCTCTATGACTGGTGGGACCAGCTTGAGACGCCTGATGGTAAACTATATCTTTGTGATTGGCAACATCTCCGCCACGATCTCCATCAGCACAGGGGCACCACAAGGCTTGTGTGCTTAGCCCCCTGCTCTACATGCTTTATACTCATGAAGCTCCCATCAAGGAGCTGTTTATTCACTTCAGGAGGAGGAAACCAGATGTTCCACGAGCCAGCCCTCATCAGGAGATCAGAGGTGGAGAGAGTCAGCAACTTTAAACTCCTCGGTGTTATCATTTTGGAGGAGCTGTCCTGGGCCCAGCACGCATGTGCAATTATGGAGAAAACACAGCAGCACCTCTACTTCCTTAGTAATTTGTGAAGATTCAGCATGCTATCTAAAACTTTGTTAAACTGCTAGAAATGTGTGGCAGAGGGTGCAAAACCGTTCCCACCACTGAGCACATCTACGTGAAACATTATTGCAGGAAGGCAGCATCTGTCACCAGGGACCCCAGCACCCGGTTCATGCTGCTGCCAAGAGGGACAGGTAGCACCCCCCAACCATCAGGCTCTTGAACCAAATGGGCACAACCTCTTTCAACTTCACTCGCCCCATCAGCGAACTGTTTCACAACCTATGGGCTCACTCAAGGAGTCCTCTCATCATGTTCTTTACATTTATTGTTTATTATTCAAATTCTATTATTGTATTTGCAGTTTGTCGCCTGCACACTGATTGTTTATCCATCTTGTTGAGTGCGGTCTTACATTCATTCTACCGAATTTCTTGAACTGAGTATGCCCGTAAGAAAACAAATCTCAGCATTTTATATGGTGACGTATGTACTTTGAGTTCTGTGCCCATTTGTAATAAACTAGGAACCGTCAGCCTTGTGTGCATCTTGTGTAAATGAGAGCCGGAGGTACTCCCTCCAGAGTCTCAGTGACTCACCTTGTTGCATATGCATTGAGAAATCTGTGGGCTGCAGCAAGACCGTGAACAAAATACTAACAGTAATGAACTTTAAACAGGTTTAAACTACCAAACCAGCACGTTTCAAATGCCCAGTTTTCCATGCTGCACAACCATTTATGCTTAGCATTTACTGAGATTTAGGAACTAATTTTAGAAACCTAGCATCCAATCTTTGTTGTGTAAACATAGAGGACACAGGGAGAGAACTGCCAGGAAAACTGCTTCCCAGTGACATACAAATAGTTTGAGACAGGTAGGTGCCAACCTTTCTGACCAGTTTGATGGAGACCCAATGCTTTCAGATAACGAATACTTGTGCTTTTGTCCTTGGGATTGACTGGGTTCTTCTTCGTCTGTCGAACCACCTTCGAGAAGGCCAGCTTCATGTGCTGTTCCACACTCTTCAATAGGAAGTACCTGAATGAAGAGAACAAGACGAAATCTTGAAAACTCAACAAGACCTCCTGAATGGCACACCAAAGTTCCCACGGTTTGCCCTTTGGGAAAAGCAAAATGCCTTCCGCCTTGAATGGATTTTTTTTTTTTTTTTTTGTTAAACCAGACCACCTACCCATTCTAGTAAACTTTGCACTTAGTCTTAGAGCACAAAGACAGGCTTTCCAAATGTGGAAGTTCAGGAATTCAGGGAAGAGAACAGTGAAAGATATTTTTATTACAAAAGTGGTGCTGCTGATGGTCTTAAGGTGCATAAATGTGGGAAGCTCAGGAAGAGATTGAAGGGACTGTGGCACTTTCATCCATGATCGAGGATGAAGGGCTCTGACCAGAAAAGTCAGTAGTTCCTTCCCCACCCCACTGATGCTGTTCCACCCAGCAGATGCAGTTCCTAGCATTCTCAGTTATTTGCTGTACCTACATACTTGTTCTTTGCAAACCATGCACTAGGACACTGCACCCCTCTTGTATCTGGATAAGCTTTACTTGTGCTGCCAGTGGATAATATCACATTTCCTACAGTATACACCATTTGAGAGACCCCTGCCCAGTGACTTCACCCATTTCTCCTTATGTCATCTTCACAACTCCCTTTCCTACTGACTTACCAATCTTTTGTGATGTCCACAGCTCTTCCCATCCATATTATTTATAGAAGTTGTAAAACTGAGGCCCCACCACCAGCCCCAGTATATGGAGGGAAGCAAGTGGAAATCTGCATGCCTACCACACCAACATGGTACCAGTGAGGCCAGCAATTTTCTGTTCCACTATAACCGTTGCCACGCCAGATTTTCAAATGACTACTAGAAATGTGAGCGGACAACATCTGCTTGCTCCTCTTCACCCACAACATGTCACTGAAGAGTCATAGTGTTACTTCTTCAAAAAGCTCTAATAAATTAGTTGGAAACTATTCCCCCTCTCAAAGCCATCTAACTTTGCTGATTAACTTGAACTTTGAAATGCTGTACAATAACTTTTTAAAATCAGTTTTTCCTAACAGAGAAGTTGACTACATCAGCCTGAATATTGCAGATTTGTTTCTGCCATTCGTGTGGAATGAATTCTAAATTTTAAAACTAAATTTCAATAACAAAATTTTATATCCACTCCCTTTTCGAATGAAGGGCTTACATTTGCTATTTTTCAGTCTAATGGAGCCTTTTCCTCTATGTGGAGAAAGTTGTTAGAATAGGATTACATTGACAAAGGTGAGAATTATTTTAGCTCAGCACTAAAACATAGGAGACAAAACTGAAGCATACTTCCCAGTGTGAAGCAGATACACTTTTCCCAAACGCACATGGGACCATGCTATCCGTAATTGTTTGCACAAGAATATTGTTCATAACAAGTTCTTTATATTACAAAAAACTCAAGGCATCAGCTTCAGAACTGTACATGCAAACAGACACTGAACAGGAGCACTGTGGTACTCACTTGGTGTTGAAGAACATGAGAGTTGTGAGGAGAGTGGAAGGCGAGTGAGCCCCGAGCTGCTTGCATTCCCACAGCATCTCCTCAGTGATGTGACTGGGGATGATGTAACCTATTAAACAATGCATCATATTATAAATGTTGTATGACTGGATACTAACTATTTAGTAAGTACTTCTGAGAGTCTCTGGCTAAGTTGTGCCATCTTGGGAACCAGAGGCAAGATTTTCTGACAGCAAGCTACTCAGCAAGAGGGACAATTAATCTGATCAGAACTCAACAACGATAGTCAATGTAAAACAAGCTTCCCATGTCCCATTCAGCACCTTCGCCATCTAGCTGTTTTCTAACCTTTTCGAAAGTACAAACAACAGGAAGTAGAGTGCACATAAAAGCTTAACAAAACTGAAAAAATCAATGAGGGGAACTGGCCAGTTTTACTGCACGGATTAAAAAAAGGATTTGTTAGCAGGCAGGTGGATTAATTTCACAAATAGAACTGAATGGGGCAATCCAACAGCGATTGCAGGGATGTAGTTGCAAAGTGACCAAGGTCAAGAATGGTCCTGGATGGTTAACTTTAGAAGAGAGATAAAATGGAAGATGTAGTTGGGAACTGAGGATCTGGTAGTCAGGGGTCTTTCTGGAAAAGTACATTTCATCCAAAGACAGAAAATGAGTTAGTTTATGTGAAACCAGACTGCGGAGGGCTGGAGACAGGACAGGTGAGAGAGGAGCAACACTAAATGCTGGGGCAGTAAGCCCACAATGGCGTGGAGGACTGGTGACAGGAGAGTGAGGGGTAACATTAAACACTGTAGTAGTCAGTCGGCAATGATGAACATTCAGGAATAACGAGAGAGGGATCAGGACTATTCAAGGATAAAGGAGGAAGCATGCCTGGAGGCAGAGGGTGTGGGCAAGGTCCTAAACAAGTACTGCACAAAGACCACAGTCAGTGCACCTGGAGTTCAGGTCCTGTCAGCAGCTAGCCCGGGGTTTGATATCAAAGATCAGAGACCAAAGGTCAATCGCTAGACTGGAAGTTGAAACCCAATTGCCAAAGCCTGGAGATCCATCCTGGCGCTGAAGGACTGCCCATGATTATGGGTGGGAGGGTAGCAACGGGGCTTCTTTTGTTGGTTGTTGTGTTCTGCTGAACATGGTGGGCATTTATGTTGACAGCTGCCTGAAAGTGTCTGCACAGATAGATAGTGGTAAACACAGCACACGTACTTTCTTCATTAGCCAAGGCACCGAATTCAAGAGTCAGCAAGTTACATTGCAGCTTTATAAAACTATTTAGGCCTCACTGCATTCAATTCAGGAAGGGCGTGGAGGCTTTGGAGAGCTCAGAGAATTCACCAGGATGCTGCCTAGATTAGAGGGCAGCTGCTTATAAGGAGAGATTACAAACTTGGATTGTTTTCTCTGGAGAAGCGGATCCTGAGCTGAGACCCTGTAGATGTTTATAAGATTACTAAGTTTATAAAACAACTAAAAAAAAGTCACTTACGGAATTCACAAAACACCAAACATTGAGTATTGAGTAAAACTCACTCTTACGGAATTTTCACAAATGTACAAGAACTGGTTTGCCAAGAGCAATGATTGCAGGCTGCCAGTTCACAGCAGGAAGCCGCTTAAGGGAATTGCTTTGGCAATTGACAAGGCAATCTCGTCTATTGACAGTTGTACAACAATACTTTATCCAGCAATGGAACAGCTGCAAGTCAATCTAGTAACTAAAACTACAACCCTTTCTCTTCTACCTACAATTAGAATTCCCTTGCCTGTCCTCTGTACACCCACTGGAGAAGAGGGACCATGTTGCAGAAAATTTCAGTTAGAACACTGGCCCTCCACGTCACAGCGATACACTATTATTTCAAGTGACAAGCCGTTTCTGAAAACAAGGCAACGGTTAAACGTTTGTGGCTGTAGTGAAGAACCCATGGCATCACTTACCCAGAGTGCTGATCTGAGGCTGCCAGTCTTTTAACACTTCCTGCAGCTTTTCAGTGAACTTTGTATAATAGATATCTGAAAATATATCATCTACTCTGCCATTTTCAAATAGATACTGCAAAAAAAAAAGTTAGAGAAATTTTCAATTTAACATTAAATCGGGTACTGAATCTAAAATCAAAATTTCTGCAAATGATGGAAAGTTGAAACAAAAAGCAGCAAGCACCCAGCAGGTCGGGTACTGAGAAACGGAAGTATTCAGGTTGACAATTTATTGGAGATACAGTGCGGAATAAGCCCCTCTGGCCCATCAAGCCACGACGCCCAGCAATCCCCAGATTTAATCCGAGCCCACTCATGGAACAATTTACAATAACCAATTAGCCAACCCACCGGTGCAGCTTTGGACTGTGGAATACCTGAAGGAAACCCACATGGTCACAGGGAGAACGTACAAACTCCTTACAAGCAGCTGCGGGAATTGAACCCGTGTCGCCTGTACTGTAGACTGCCGTGCTCCCCAAGTGTGCTGTGTATACAGCTGAAGAGTTCAGTAATGACCCTAGTTCTTTTTTTCCTCCACAGGTACCGACTGCCCCCACCAAATAGATCCACCAATTTACAACTTTGATTTCACAAAGGAATAAATGATTGTGCGCCATAAAAACAGAACACTCAGCAAGTTCTGGAGAGAGAGAAACAGCTGTTGTTTCAGAAGAACTGGAGAAGTGAGAAAACAAGATGCAGACTGTTGTCCAGCTGACAACTGGCCTTAGTGCCAATGAGATTTAGGCTTTAGATCTTTCAGAAAGGATAGGGAGGGAGGCAAAAGAGCTGGGGATGGCTGCAGAAAAGAAGGAAGTCATGGAGCAGTTGTCTACTGAGTCTCTGTGGGTGGAAGTTAGAAACAGGAAGGGGGTCAATAACTCTACTGGGTGTTTTTTTTTTAAAATACACAAGACCACCCAATAGTAACAAGGACATCAAGGAGTAGATGAGGAGACAGATTCTGGAAAGGTGTATTAATAACAGGGTTGTCATGGTGGGAGATTTTAATTTCCCAAATATTGATTGGCACCTCCCTAGAGCAAGGGGTTTAGATGGGGTGGAGTTTATTCGGTGTGTTCAGGAAGGTTTCCTGACACAATATGTAGATAAGCCTACAAGAGGAGAGGTTGTACTTGATCTGGTATTGGGAAATAACCTGGTCAGGTGTCAGGTCTCTGGTCTCTCAGTGGGAGAGCATTTTGGACATAATGATTACAATTCTATCTCCTTTACGAGAGCACTGGAGAGGGATAGGAACAGACAAGTTAGGAAAGTGTTTAATTGGAGTAAGGGGGAAATATGAAACTATCAGGCAGGAACTTGGAAGCATAAACTGGGAACAGATGTTCTCAGGGAAATGTACAGCAGAAATGTGGCAAATGTTCAGGGGTATTTGCATCTGCATGGGCATGTTCCAATGAGACAGGGAAAGGACGGTAGGGTATAGAAACCATGGTGTACAAAGGCAGTTGAAAATCTAGTCAAGAAGAAAAGCTTACGAAAGGTTAAAAAGAAACTAGGTACTGATAGAGATCTAGAAGATTATAAGACTAGCAGGGAGGACCTTAAACATGAAATTAGGAGAGCCAGAAGGGGCTATGAGAAGGGCTTGTGTGCAGGATTAAGGAAAACGCCAAGGCATTCTACAGGTATGTGAACAGCAAGAGGATAAGATGTTAGAGAATAGGACCAATCAAGTATGAGAGTGGAAAAGTGTGTATGAAACCAGAGGTACTTAGTGGATACTTTGCTTCACTGATCACTACGGAAAAGGACCTTGATGATTGTAGGGATGACTTACAGCAGTCTGAAAAGCTTGAGCATGTAGATATTAAGAAAAAGGATGTGCTGGAGCTTTTGGAAAACATCAAGTTGGGTAAGTCTCCAGGATCAGATGAGATGTACTCCAGGCTACTGTGGGAGGAGAGAGAGAGAAGATTGCTAAGCCTCTGGCAATGATCTTTGCATCAATGGGAAAAGAAGAGGTTCCAAAGGATTGGAGGGTTGCAGATGGAGGGAGTAGAGATAGCCCAGGAAATTACAGACCAGTGAGTCTTACTTCAGTGGTTGGAGAGTTGATTGAGAAGATCCTGAGAGGCAGGATTTATGAACATTTGGAGAGGCACAATATGATTAGGAATAGTCCGCATAGTTTTGTCAAAGGCAGGTGGTGCATTATTAGCCTGATTGAATTTTGAGGATGTGACTAAGCACACTGATGAAGGAAGAGCAGTAGATGTAGTGTATATGGATCTCAGCAAGGCATTTGATAAGGTACCCCATGCAAGGCTTATTGAGAAAGTAAGGAGGCATGGGATCCAAGGGGACCTTGCTTTATGGATCCAGAATTGGCTTGCCCAGAGAAGGCAAAGAGTGGTTGTAGACAGGTCATATTCTGCATGGAGGTCAGTGACCTGTGGTGTGCCTCAGGGATCTGTTCTGGAACCCCTTCTCTTCGTGCTTTTTATAAATGACCTGGATGAGGAAGTGGAGGGATGGGTTAGTGAATTTGCTGATGACACAAAGATTGGGGGTCTTGTGGATAGTGTGGAGGGCTGTCAGAGGTTACAACAGGACACTGTTAGGATGAAAAACTGGGCTGAGAAGTGGCATATAGAGTTCAACCCAGGTAAGTGCGAGGTGGTTCATTTCGGTAGGTCAAATATGATGGCAGAATATAGTATTAATGGCAAGACTCTTGGCAGTGTGGAAGATCAGAGGGACATTAGGGTCCAAGTCCATAGGACACAAAGCTGCTGTGCAGGTTGATTCTGTGGTTAAGAAGGCATACGGTGCATTGGCCTTAATCAACCGTGGGATTGAGTTCAAGAGCCGAGAGGTAATGTTACAACTGTACAGGACCCTGGTCAGACCCCACATGGAGTACTGTGCTCAGTTCTGGTCACCTCACTAAAGGAAGGATGTGGAAACTATAGAAAGGGTGCAGAGGAGATTTACAAGGATGTTGCCTGGATTGGGGAGCATGCCTTATGAAAATAGGTTGAGTGAACTCGGCCTTTTCTCCTTGGAGTGATGAAGGATGAGAGGTGACTTGATAGAGGTGTACAAGATGATGAGAAGCATTGATCGTGTGGATAGTCAAAGAGGCTTTTCCCCCCAGGAATGAAATGGCTAACACCAGAGGGCATAGTTTTAAGGTGCTTGGAAGAAGGTACAGATGGGATGTTGGGGGAACGTTTGTTTGTATTTTTTTTATATAAATATACGCAGTGACGAGAGTGTGGAATGAGCTGCCGGCGACTGTGGTGGAGGCGGATAAAATGGGGTCTTTTAAGAGACTCCTGGATAGGTACATGAGCTTAGAAAAATAGAGGGCTATGGGTAACCCTAGGTAGTTTCGAAAATAAGTATGTGTTCAGCACAGCACCGTGGGCCTGTAGGATTTCTATGTTTCTATGAGGGAGGGGAGGAGAGAAGTTGTTGGTAAGATACAATGGGTGAGACAGCATCTGGGGAGAGGAATGGACAGCTATTACAGGTGGATTGCCAATTCTGACATACCAGGAGGGATGATCATCCAAAACTGTTTAATTCAGTGGACACTATAGGCCCAGATTCATTAGCTGGACACTCAACCACAGAGTTTGGTTGACACATTTCTCCCACTCCCCACAACTAAACTCACTTGTTTTCTCACTATTCTACTTCTGCAGGACTGTTTCTCTCCACAACATCTGCCGAGTATTTCCAGCTTTTTCTACTGTGTTTCTCCCCCCAATTCTCAGCTTCTGCAGTATTTTATTTACTTCAATAGGTTACATGAAAACAAACTGCACACAGTGAAGTCAGACTTGTTTGAAAGTTTGACCTATTTGGCCATACCTTTTGAATGCAGAGACAGATATAGTACAGCATGTCTGGATCATAGACTTCACCCTCTGGGTTGCGGGCTTCTTTTAGCATCAGGCACAGTCCGTAGTTCAGTTCTGCCACTGCTGAGGACAGGAGGTTTTCCTGGAAGCGCAGTGGCTGCCGGCCTTGCCGAGAAAGAAGATGGCATGTTCACTGGTGCACTGCATAAATGTACCTTCTCCAAATTCATTCTGCCAAAACTAGCTCGTCCTTGGGATTGAGCAGGATATAATGGGAATGCACCAAGAACATTATTCCTCTCTTCGGAAGTGAAAACTTTAAAGTGGCAACTTTTCCCCCATAGAGGCTGGTGATATATTGGACGATCTGTATGAGGAACTCGTAGAGGTAGGTACAATTACAGTGTTAGATATTGGATAGGTACATAGATAGGACAGGCTTAGAACAGGGGTTCCCAACTTTTTTAAAAATATATATGCCAAGGGGCCTGTGAATCCCAAGTTGGGACCCCTTGGTTTAGAGGGATATAGGGACAAGTTGCAGGCAAGTGGACAACTTGGATCAGTTGAGCCAAAGGGCCTGACTCCAGTAGACCACAAGACACAGGAGCAGAATTAGGCCATTTGGCCCATCAAGTCTGCTCCGCCATTCAATCATGGCTGATCCTTTATCCCCTCCTCAGCCCCATTCCCTGGCCTTCTCCCTGTAACCTTTGATGCCATGTCCAATCAAGAACCTATCAATCTCTGCCTTAAATACACCCAACACCTGGCCTCCACAGCTGCATGTGGCAACAAATTCACCACCCCCGTCTAAATAAGTTTCTCCGCATCTGTTTTAAGTGGATGCCCCTCTACCTTAAGGCTTGTCCTAGACTTCCCCACAATGGGAAATAACCTTTACACATCTACTCCGTCTAGACCTTTCAAATTTGAAAGGTTTCAATGAGATCTTCCTTCATCTTTCTAAATTCCAGTGCGTACAGACCCAGAGATATCAAACATTCCTTGTGTGATAACCCTTTCATTCCCAGAATCATCATGAGCTTCCTCTGAACGCTCCAACGCCAGCATATCTTTTCTTTGATGAGGACCTCAAAACTGTTCACAATGCTCAAGGTGATGCCTCACCAGCGCCATCACATCCCTGCTCTTGTATTCTAGACCTTTGGAAATTATTTGCCTTCCCCTGCACAGGGACTCCCAAGGCCCTTAGCAGCTCAGATTTTTGGGTTTTCTTCCTGCTTAGAAAATACTCCATACATTTATTTCTACGACCAAAGTGCATGACCATGCATTTTCCAACAGTGTATTTCATTTGCCACTTTCTTGTCTATTCTCCTAATCTGTCCAAGTCCTTCTGTAGCCTACCCGTTTCCTTAACATTACCTGCCCCTCCACTAATCTTTGTATCAGCCGCAAACATGGCAACAAAGCCATCTATTTCATCATCTAAATCAGATACCAGCACAAAAAGCAGCGGCCCCAGCACAGACCCCTGCGGAACACCTCTAGTCACTGGCAGCCAACCAGAAAAGGATCCTTTTACTCCACTCGCTGCCTCCTACCAATCAGCCAATGCTCTAACCATGCCAGTAACTTTCCCGTAATACTGTGGGCTCTTAACTTGGTGAGCAGCCTCATGTGTTGCACCTTTTCAAAGGACTTCTGAAAGTCCAAATATGCAATATCCACTGCATCCGCTTTACCTATCCTACAAAGAATTCTCCTCAAAGAATTCCAACAGGCTCATCAGGCAAGATTTCTCATGAAGGAAACCAGCTGAAGTTGTCCCATCCCATCCTAGGTCAACAAGTACTCCATAACCTCATCCTTAACAACTGACTACAAAATCTTCCCGACCACTGAGGTCAGGCTAACTGGTCTATAAATTCCTTTCCACTGCCTTCCTCCTTTCTTCAAGAGTGGAGTGGCATTTGCAATTTTCCAGTCCTCTGGCACCATGCCAGAGTCCAATTACTACCTTGGAGGTCCTGCTTCTCAGCTTTCTGCCTAGCTCTTGAAATTCACTTTTCAGTACCTCATTGCTTTTCCTTCGTCATCAGTACAAATATGTTCCAAGACAACTGGCTGTTCTCCCTCCACCTGCAGAATGCCACGGACATGATGCAAGACATCCCTGAACCTGGCACCTGGGAGCTGCCCTGTTCAGTAGTGGAAGAGACCAGGAACCGAGGCAACGGCCTTAGAATAAAAAGTCTTTTAATACTGAGATGGAGAACTTCTTCAGCCAGAGGGCAGTGAATATAAAGAATCTGTTGCCACCAAGTCATGGGTGTACTTAAGGCAGAGATTCTTGATAGGTAAAGTAGTTCAGTATTATGGGGATGTGGTGAGAAAATGGGGTTAAATGGCAGAGTTGACTAAATGGGCTAAATGGCCTAATTCTTACAAGGCAGAGGCAGATTGTGCTGTGCCTGAAGCATTTTCTATTTGGTTTATTTTAATCTCAGCTGCTCCAATTGTGATAACAATAGTCGAACAACATTATGCTCAACAGCGATGACCGTCATGCATACTAGCATCGTTCACTTTCATTGTGGCTCAGGATTAACCCAACACATCAGTTACACAGAGCAGGTGAAATAGTGTTTGAACAGCAGCACCACATAAGAAAAAGGTCAGACTTACGTAGGTCTGCCCTGGTACATACCTGGAGAATTTAGAACCAAGCCTCAGCAGGTCTATTTGACCACCACAGAGTTAATATTTATCTGAAAACTAACTTGTCTTTATTACTTTTCCACTTCACTATTTCCTAATTTGAGGAAACACTAATACTAAACTCTGCAGTAACTGCACTGCTTATATACAAGTGAATCAAATACCATTAGGCTAAGTAACATGCTGGCCTGTGAACAAAACCAGTACACTATGAACCAGAGGTGTAGAACAAAGGAAGCAGATTCTCCAAGCCCGAGAGTAGAGGTGTCCAAAACAAGAGCGCACAGTTTTAGAGGGGGTACAACAAATCACTCAGATGTGGCTGGAATCTGGGGCTGTTTCCCAAGGGGTAGTGGAGGTAGAGACTCTCACCATATGCAAGTACCCAGACAAGTACAATCAGCCCTCCTTATCCGCGAGTTCCGCATGTGTGAATTCAACCAATCGAGAAAACCCGGAAGTGCTCTTCCAGCACTTGTTGTTCGAGCATGTACAGACTTTTTTTTCCTTGTCTTTATTCCCTAAACAATGCAGTATAACAACTATTTTACATAGCATTTACATTATACTAGGTACTAAGTAATCTAGAGATGATTTATAGTATACAGGAGGATGTGCATAGGTTACCATGGATCGGGATCGGAAAAAAACGGAAGTTCTCTCCCTAAGCAAGTCGGAACAGGTACCTCTGGTATTATTTAGCGTCAGTTAGTCAAACGTTTGTCTTAGTATATATTTTACCTTTCTATGCATATAAAACACTTAAATGTATGTTTCAGCACCAGGCTTGGGAACAGAAGTTCCCGAGTTCATCCAGTGACAGAGCGCACCCAAGCGCGCTCTCCATCTGTGCCAGGTTGATGTGAAGGATCAAAAGCCCAAAACCCAATAATTAAACCACTACGTTGCTTAGTAATAATTGTAGCTTTCATTAGGGCAGGGCCTTTCTAACTTTATCCTTTAAAATTGTTCCAATCGTTGGCCGACTGTAGCCTAACGCTTTTCCAATGACCGATGGCGTTTCACCTCTTTCCAATCGCTTTATTATTTCCACTTTATTTTAAATTGCGATCGAGATTATTTTCGTGAACATAAACTGCGGATTAAGAGCTCCGCCGCTGGGTCCTAATGTCCACCGTACTGAGACAGGTTAAATAAGGTCCGGGGTTCCACTGGGTCCTAAGGTCCACTGCATTGAGACGTGTTGAATAAGGGACTTGAGCATCCGTGTTTTTCGGTATCCGTGAGGGGTCCCAGAGCCAATCCCTCGCGGATGAAGGCTGACTGTAGTTGAACCGCTGAGGCAGAGATGGGTACAGACAATTATTAGTAAATGGGCTGGGTACACGATGGCTGAGGCAGACACCAAGTCATATGGATTGCTCTACGAGCCTATGACTCACAGCTAGGAAGAAAATTAACACATTTTCAGTGCGCATATCAGCACTCAACTTAATCTTTAAATGTGATCACATACTCTTAAGACAAATTCCTTTCTAGAGAAAGAAGGATAGCAGATTTCTGGAAGCAGTCCTTGCACGCGAGGCAACACTTCACCTGCGAATCTGTTGTGGTGGTCTAGTGTCTCTGGTGCTCCCAATGCTACCTCCTCCTCTACACTGGCCAGACCAGGCGCAAATTGGGGTACCACTTTGTCGAGCACATCAGCTCCATCCACTGAGAGGATTTTCCCCAGGGGCCAAATCTTTTAATTCCTATCCCCACTCCCAGACAACATGTTGATCCATGGCCTAATTTGCCATGATGGGGCCACTCTCAAGGCGGCGGCGCGACACCTCATTCTGTCTGGATAGCCTCCAATCTGATGGCACGGGGCCGGCTGGTGGCGCAATGATATCAGCGCTGGACTCGGGAACAAAAGTTCCTGAGTTCAAATCCAGTCGGGGCCACTCCCAAGTATGCTTTCCAACCATGCTGGGTTGAGTGTTGAGATTGCAACTTGACCTCATAAAAATAAAGGGGAAAAATAGTGCGAAATGTCTGTGTGAGGAATGGCATGCCATACAGTCTTTATGTCACTCTGTGCCTTGTAAAGGCATGAAAAAGACATCGTCCCACCAACATCGCGCGCGCACACTCACACGCCAGCCAAAAAAAAAACAAAACAATCTGATGACACAATCACTGATTTTTCCTTCCAGTAAAAGTTCCCTCTTTCTATTCCCACTCAGGCGTCATACCTCTTCTCACCCACCTATCACCTTCCCCTTGCCCTTTCTTCCCTTTCTCCCATGGTCCACTCATCTCTCCCCATCAGATTCCTTCTCCCGCCCTTTACCTTTCCCACCCACCTGGTTTCACCTCCTATCCCCACCCCCTACCTTTTTATTCTGGCACCCTCCCCCTTCCTTTGCAGTCCTGTTGAAGGGTCTGAGTCCAAAACATCGACAGTTTATTCATTGCCATAGATACTGAGTTCTTCCAGCATTTTGTGTGATACTCTAGATTTCCAGCATCTGCAGAATCTCTTGTCTAGCAGATTTGTTTTAAGCATTCTTGTTCATCTCAGTATCTGATGGATGGAGTCACAATCTTCAATAGACCCCACTTCTAAACACCAACTTTGACTACATACATTTCCCCTTTTCTCACATTCTGGAATTAAAGTTAATCAAATCTCACAGCCTAGGACATTGCTGCATTAGCTACAGAGACATTCTTTAAACAGGTTATTCAGCTATAACAGTACTTACGGCCAATGGGAGCTGGTCTGTTCTCAGAGTCCTTGTCAAACTCTGCGTTCTTGGTCTCTGCCCAAGTTTTCCAAACGCCAAGGCCTTCCTCCGGCTTCAGTGTGTTTGGCAAAAGCATTTCTGAAGCTGCTGGAGGCTGAGGTTCCACTTCAGCCACCTGCACTGCTTGACCCTAGTGCCCAGCAAAAACAAGACATTTCCAATGCTCTGATACAGTGAACAAGCACAAAAATATAAAAAGCCTAAACACAGGCGAACACAGGTGTGTGTTACATTTCATCCTAGAAAGCACTGAACAAATGTGGTCTTGTGGGGCCACTCTGGGGTTTAACATGATTTGCACCTCTTTACAACTTGACATTTTATAGAACACTTTCAGCTTAGTTTTCCCATAAATAAAAAGTTAAGGTAAACTTGGTTCGCAGAAGTTTGACATCGTCATGAAAAGGCAGCTTACTAACAGTTTGTGTGTTTGTCGGTTTCATGCAAGTCATGCACTCAGAATGGCAAAGCACAGACGACAGCTAACTGAAAATATGGCACGATACATTGAAGGTAGTGCAGTGGATGTAGTGTATGTGGATTTCAGTAGGCATTTGATAAGGTCCCCCATGCAAGGCTCCTTCAGAAAGTAATGAGACATGGGATCCAAAGAGACCTTGCTTAGTGGATCCAGAATTGGCCTGGCCACAGTAGGTTGTGGGTGGTTCGTATTCTGCATGGAGGACCGTGACCAGTGTAGCTCTCCAAGGATCTGTTCTGGGACCCCTCCTCTGTGATTTTTATATATGACCTGGATAAGAAGTAGAAGAGTGGATTAGTAAGTTTGCTGATGACACAAAGGTTGGGGGTGTTGTGGATAGTCTGGAGGGCTGTCAGAGGTTACAGTGGGACATCAATAGGATGCAGAACTGGGCTGAGAAATGGCAGATGGAGTTCAACCCAGATAGTGTGAAGTGGTTCACTTTGGTAGGTCCAATTTGAAGACAGAATATAATATTAATGGCAAGACTCTTGACAGTGTGGAGGATCAGCGAGATCTTGGGGTCCACATCCATAAGACGCTCAAAGCTGTTGCCCTGGTTAATGGTGTTGTTAAGAAGGCGTATGGTGTGTTGGCCTTTAACTGTGAGATTGAGTTCAAGAGCCATTAGGTAACATTACAGTATGCAAGACCTTAGTTAGACCACACTTTGAGTACTGTGCTGTTCTGGTCACCTCACTACAGAAAAGATGTGGATACTACAGAGAGTGCTGAGGAGATTTACAAGGTTGTTGCCTGGATTGGAGCATGCACCTTATGAGAATAGGTTGAGTGTACTTGGCCTTTTCTCCTTGGAGCGATGAAGGATGAGAGGTGACCTGATAGAGGTGTGTAAGACGATGAGAGGCATTGACCATGTGGATAGCCAGAGGCTTTTTCCCAGGGCTAAAATGGCTAACACAAGGGGGCTTAGTTTTAAGGTGTTTGGAAGAAGGTACAAGGGGAATGTCAGAGGCAAGTCTTTCCACAGAGAGTAGAGGGTACGTGGAATGCACTGCCAGTGAAAGTGGTAGAGGCAGATACAATAGGGTCTTTTAAGGCACTTCGATAGGTACACAGAGCCTAGAATAAAGGGCTATGCAGTAGGGAAATTCTAGGCAGCTTTCAGAGTGGCTGGTCGGCACATTGTGGGCCAAAGGGCCTATACAGTGCTGTAGATTTTCTATGTTTTATGATACCAACAAACCTCAATTAAATTAAAAGAGTTAATAATTCTATGCAAGGTTGATTGTTGATGTAAACAAATCTTTGGATTTACAGAAGGTTTCAATTACTGCAAGGCTGAACGAGAAATCGGCGGCTCTACAATTGATGTGTTTAGTTATTTATTGGAAATTCTGAAATTTGATGCTAGTTTCATCTCAATGATTTCCTTGCAAGGCCCTTTAAGCATGATACGAATGGTTAAAACACGAGCTATGGATTCACAATAGTGGGTTGGACTACAATAGCAAGGCTGCTTTGAACACAATCATTGGTTAAGCCCTGACTAGTATGCCATATCTAATTTTGGTCTTAATAGTTTAGGTTCTAAAAAGGTCAGGGAGGGAATGACATGGAAAGGTTGCAGGGTGAGGGAGCTCTCCTACAAGACTGGAGGGGTGAAAAGGGGTCGTCCTGTTAGAGATCTGTTTGGTGTTCACAAGGTCCTCACTGGCTAAAAGGGTATTTAGACAGAAGCTGCTTCCATCTATGGATGGTTCAAAGAACAGGGAATTTTCAAAGTTCTGAGTAAGACATGGAGAGGACTGGGAATACTTTGAAGGCAGTGAAGGTTGGTGATGAAAATAAGAAATACCTGGTGGTACAGCCCAGTCCCAGTGATTTCCCTTTCATTGTTATTGCTTCCTTAAATCTTTCCTGTCTTTTTTAAGATAATCCATAAAATCCCTTAATCACCTGTCTCAGTACCTCACAACATCCGTGATGCAGGGTCTCAATGTATATCCTTTGCCTCCTTAGATGCACTTGACCCACTGAGTTCTCAGAGTTCAGTCTCTAGTTTCTTTTTTGTCGGTCAGGAGCAGAGTCATGGAGCATTACAGCAAAGAAACAGGCCCTTTGGCCCATCTAGATCATGTCTGTTATTCTGCTTAGTCCCATTGACCAGAACCTGGGCCATAGCCCTTCATATCCCTCTCACCCACGTACGTATCCAAATTTCGCTTAAACATTGAAATCTCTCCTGCACCCACCATTTCTGCTGGCAGCTCTTACTCTAAGTGAAGATCCCCCATGTCCACCTTAAACATTTCACCCTTAACCTCCAGCTGTAGTCTCACCAAACATCCGTGGAAAAGTCTGCTTGCATTTGCCTTATCAATTCCCCTCAAACTTCCCATCCTTCTCCTACGCTGCCAAAGGAAATTGGACATGGCAAGTACAGGGGTGTGGTGCTGTGGTAAGGTGTGTGTTACCGATCAAGAAGCTGACTCTGCACAGACCAGGAAGAAATGGGCGAGGGAGGTAATTACTCCCCTACAGCCCATTACACACAGCCAGCTACAGCTCATTGTCACTCTGCCTTACCTGTAGTTGCTGCGGTGGCTGCTGCTGTTGCTGCGGCTGTTGTTGCTGCGGCTGCTGTTGCTGCGGGTCCCAGAGTTGTACAGACTGCGCCTGAGCCTGGTATGAGCCTCCCACTGCCTGCACTGCCACCGGAATATGGATGTTCCCATTCATGAACTGTGCTGGAAAGATGGTGTTGGCCAGTGTGTGAACAACCTCCTCATGAGAGTTCTTCATTACAGAGGTCACCAGCTTATCTTTATCATCCTCCAGCTTCACAGCGGCCACAGTGGTGGGTGAGCCGCTGACGTGTACCACATTATAGGCCTCCTGAGGGATGGCGACGTGTGTGGGCGTTTGTTGCTGCTGGATATCAGTACGTGGTTGCGTGGAATACACAGGGATGGCCCACGTTTCCCCACTAGGACTTGTGATTGTACCAGCCGCAGTCGTATAGAGATGAGCACTGTCCACCGTCAGAAGGTCAGGCCTCAGAGACACATATCCTTGCTGCTGCCCCTGTGGAATAGTCAGCACTGTGGCTACCGGCTGCCCAGTAATGGTGTAAGATACCGTGATGGGCATGTCCACCTTGCGCTTCTTGACCGGCTGGAGTACGTTTGAAGTACTGGATCGCCTGTCCCCCTCACGGGGAGACCCCTGCGGCTGAGTTGGGGAGAGGGTACCCACTGTCTGAATCTGTATCTGCTGAGCCTGACCAGAGACGAGCTGGGCTTGGATCTGCTGGTGCTGAATGTGCTCCTCGGAGATTTCCGATGTCTGCATTTGCTGGGAAGGCTGGATGTGCTGTACAGAGATCTGGGCGGCCTGCAGCTGCTGTGCCGTGTTGGGACTGTGCATGGTCTGAATCTGTGAGGGCTGCTGTGGGGCGGCCACGGGCTGTGACTGCACCTGCACTGGAATCTGATCGGGCGACGGGTGCAGCTGGGGAGACAGCTGCTGTGTGGACACGTGCTGCGGAGACTGCTGCACCTGAACCTGGACCTGCAAAGACCACAAGAGCACAGGCACTTTATAAAACAGCACTTCTCAATTACATCCATGTCTATTTGAAAAAATAATAGAGAAATAATAAGTCTCTACACAGTAAAAATTTAAACAGCAGTTCTACAATGACCTTGTAACTTTGAAAGCTTTGTTTAATGATTAGCTCTTTTGGGTAGATTCCACCCACTGGCAAAAAAAAGAAAGAAATTGATTTGTGGGGTTAAACAGCACTGCCTGAAAAATTACAGAAGAGATTCAATCCAGTCTGAACCAGTCCAATTTACAAACTGCAATACACCGCAGAAACTCAACGTCAGGCTGAGCAAGGGCAACATAGCAACAGCGAGACCCAGATGGAGAGCATAATGGAAGCTCCTCAGCCAAGGCCCGTTTCACTTCCAATTTTCTAAAGCTGCCACCTCACAACGGGGCCTTCCATTTCTGATCCAAATGCCTGTCCACTGAACTAAATATTGGTAGGCAACTCAATGGAACCACCTTGGTCATGATGGCTACAATCCTGCTACGGAACCCATTCCAACTCCTCTGTGGCCCTGAGACGAGGAAAATGGAAAACAAAAACAGGATAAGGAAAAGCCTCGACAGAGCCGTATTACTAGTGAATCTCCCCTGCACTCGCACTAAAGCTTCCACATTCTTCCTATAATGAGGTGTTCAAGTGTGGTCTAACCAGGAATTTATAGAGCTGTAACATCACCTCACAGCTCAAACTCAATCCACTGACTATCCAAGGCCAACACACCATATGTCTTCTTAACAACCCTATAAACTTGCATGATAACTGAGGGATCCGTGGACATGGATCCCAAGGTCCCTGTTCCTCCACACTAAGAATGCTGTCATTAATCTTGTATTCTGCCTTCAAATTCGACCTTCCAAAGTGAATTATTTCACACTTCTCCAGACTGAACTCTCAGTCCAGCTCTACATTTAGTCCATGTCACGTAATCTGTGACAACTCTCCACACCAACAACTGGACACAGTACTCCAAGCGTGGTCTCACCAACCACTTATACAGTAAATCTGCAACATAATGTCCCAACTCCTACACTCAGTGTCTTGATTCAAGGAACATTTGATGGCTCTGGGTCTGCACTCGCTGGAATTCAGGAGGATGAGGGGGGGATCTCACTGAAATCTTTTGAATGTTGAAAGGCCTAGACAGTAGATGTGAAAAGGATGTTTCCCATGGTGGAAGAGACTAGGTCAAGAGGGCACAGCCTCAGGATAGCGGGGCGCCCTTTCAAAACAGAGATGCAGAAAAATTTCTTTCGCCAAAGGATGGA
This sequence comes from Mobula birostris, assembly GCF_030028105.1. Taxonomy (NCBI): domain Eukaryota; kingdom Metazoa; phylum Chordata; class Chondrichthyes; order Myliobatiformes; family Myliobatidae; genus Mobula; species Mobula birostris. Next base: position 1,879,035 of record NC_092385.1, read on the forward strand.
GAATTTGTGGAATTTGTTGCCACATGCAGCCGTGGAGACCAGGTGGTTGGGTGTATTTAAGGCAGAGATTGATAGGTTCTTGAATGGACATGGCAAAGATTACGGGGAGAAGGCCAAGAAATGGGATTGAGAAAGAGATAGAAAAAAAGTACCAGCCATGATTAAATGGCAGAGCAGACTCGATGGGCCAGATGACCTAATTTTGCTCCCATGTCTTATGGATTCATGAAAGCCAACGTGCCAAATGCCCTTTTCACCATCTAGTCTGTGTCGCTGCTTTCAACAAACTATGCACCTGTACTCCTAGGTTCGTCTGTCCCATTACATTTCCTAGTGCCCTATCATTCTGGAGGAGGAGAAGATGGTGGCACGATGGCAGCGCGCGCAGCCTCTCCGGTGAATGATGTCTGTAATCTGTCAAGTACGGGACCATGCACAATCCTGATTTGATGGAGACGGACGTGAGAGTACGGAGGAACATCTGGAGAAACTTCTGAAATGCCCGCTTTGCTGTTACTGTGTGGTAACCGGAATCTCCGGAGCAGAAGGCCCCAAATCCTCGGCTTTGCTTGTTTCAGCGATCAGGGCGAGGTCAAAGGCGCTCGGCAGAGGATGGCACTCAGGAGGCTGTATCGGAGGGGCTGGTCGGAGGCTCAAAGTTTTCGGATGGACAGACTCAGTGTTGGCTACTTCCAAGGCATCGGCAAGTTGACGGTGCCTAAAGGTTTATGGCAGGGAGTTTCTCCCTTTTGCCGCCTGCTATCGGGGACTCGGGGACTTTGAGACTTTTTTTTTTACCGTGCCTGTGGTTTGTTCTTCATCAAATTATGGTATTGCTTTGCACTGCTGTAACTATATGTTATAATTATATGGTTCTGTCAGTGTTAGTCTTTGGTTTGTCCTGTTTTTCTGTGGTATCACTCTGGAGAAACATTGTATCATTTCTTAATGCATGTATGCATTTCTAAATGACAATAAAAGAGGACTGAGGGTTCTCATAATCTAATCATTATATGTCCTACATTGGTTTGACTTTCCAAAATGCATCACTACACACTTATCTGTATTGAAATCCATTGCCACTCCTTGGCCCACTCCCAAACCTGATAACGGTCCTCCTGTAATTTATGATAACCTTCACCATCAACAAAACCTAAATTCATGGCATCTGGAAAGTTTCTGATTGAGCCTTGTGCATCTACATCCACATCATAATGAATTCCAAGGGTCCAACACTGACCCCTGCAACACACTTCTGGCCACTGGCCTCCATTCTGCAAAACAACCTTCAACCAGCACCCTCTGCTTCTATCATCCAAGCCAATTTGGAATCTCCCTGGATACCATGGGACCTTACCTTCCAGACCTTGCAGGACCTTGAGGGCCTAGCTAAAGTCTAAATCAGGGTTCCTCAACCGGAGTTCCATGAAAGTCACGATTAAAAAACGACATTGTTTTTTTGAACTTCACGCAACATGCTATGCTAGCACTCGCAATGGTGGGCAGTGACCGAACAGCCTGGTTACCAAGAGGTCTCTCAGCCCAGTATGGTAGTGCACAGTAGGACCGTGTTTAATTGGTTGTCCATTCTCAGTTTTTGACGCAAGATTGGAGAGGCTGTTGATAATTGGTGAGTTCTGCATTGCATGGAGAGGTGGACTGTAGGCCTTTGAGGAGCGTGAAGTGCATTTTACAAGCATTGAATGGACGTGCCCAACTTGGGCTGTGATGCCAGGATCTCCCTTCTGAATTACCTCCCCCAACTTCCCCTTACATGCCCCGACTGACTTAAGGGAGTGTTCAGGGACTTAAGGGAACGTAGTAAAAATTGGAGGGAAATTTTCATTCTAAAGAGGGAATTTTTCATTCTAAAGAGGGAATTTTTATGTGTCGTGACTCATCCAGAAATGGAAAAGTCACACGGTTGGAGAGAAACTAATAACATCAGCCTGTAAACATAGTGGGTAAAATGCTAGGGCAGGATGCAGTATGAGAAATTGAAAAGGTTCACTCTCAAACAGTACTAAGAGTTTATGTATTGATCACATGATATCAGAAGAGGTTTGTACGATAAACTAAGCAAAAGCTTCTCTATCCATGTTGATGAGTTAACAGATTTCACCAATAAATGTCATGCTGCAAGATGACATTTGTAAATCTGTAAACAGTGAAATTCAAGAAAGCTTTTACTGTTGCAAAGAGCTGCAGAAACAAGCAAAAGCCAAGATATATTTGATGCTTTGTCTTCATATCTGTAAATAAAATGCCTGTCTTGGAGAAACTGTGCTGGCATCCGTATCAATGGTGCCCCAGTGGTTGGCTCTATGAGAGGTTTCATCTCTTTTGTAAGAGTTGTCACAACACCACTTTCTTCAGAGATGCTGATGTCAAAAACTCTTGGAGATGAAATGAAAAAGTTCTGGATGATGCTACAAAAAAATGGTTAACATTATTATACAAAGACCAGTTCACTCAAGAATGCTTAAAAAGACTGAAAATCTGGACCAAGAGCACAGCAATCTCCTGCTACAGACAGAAATCTGGTGGCTTAGCAGAGGAAGAGTTCTCAATAGGGTGTTAGAGCTACAAGGTGAATTGCAGGAATACTTTCAAGAAAATATTAAGCTAGATTTTGCTGAGTGCTTTGAAGATGAAGAACGGCTTAGCCACACTTATCATATGAACCAGTTGAACAAATCTCTGCAACACCCTGGATAAAATATTTTGACTTCAAGTGGCAAGATTCTTTATTTAAACAGAAACTAACAACTTACTAATTATGCTAATAAACAGTGAGCTGTAGATATTTTATATATATATTCTACAATTTATTTACTTTTTTCTAAAAAACACACACGCATTTCCTGAAACCTGAAAATTACTTCTCGGGTTCCTCCAGGGCAAAAAGGTTGAGAAAGCCTTGTCTAAACAGACAATATCCACTACGCTATCCTCATCTACCCTTTTGGTCACCTCTTCAAAAATCTCTCAATAAAAGTTTGTTAAAAACTACTTCCCACTCTCAATCAGAGTTTGTCTACCCAAATATTGGTAGATCCTTTCCCTCAGATTACCCTTCAGTAACTTCTCCACTACTGATGACAGGCTGTCCAGCCTGTAGTTACCTGGCTTGAAAATTACTAACTATTCGAACTTACTTTCAGAAAAACTAAAACAATCTTATGCTGGTTACACATTGTCTAAGCTGGGCTAGCCTACCACAATCTCAAATCACTAAATCCAAAAGGCAGTGACAGTTATTTTCCTGTGTTCCAAACACGCAAATAGCAGTTCAACAGGTTTAACCAAACTTTTGAAAGTTGAAGTCAAAGGCCAAGGAAATCTGGGCTTTCTAGCTTTATTGAAGGGAACTTCATGTCCACCATTTTGCATACATTACTGCTCATACAAAGTTCAAATAAGTGTTTTTAACACAAAAATTCTATTTCTGCTATTCAGCTATTTCTGCAGCTACATAATGACACTTACACAAATACTGGATAAACAAGATCACCTCTCTGGTGTTAAACATTATTTGAAGAGAGTATCTGATTGGTTAACTCTTATCTACAAATTTGACTGGAATGCTTATTTGAGATACAGCGCAGAAAAGGCCTTGCTGCCCTTCGAGACACATTGCTCAGCAATCTCCCAATTTAATTCTAGCCTAAACATCGGACAATTTACAATGACCAATTAACCTACCATTCGTACATATTTGGACTGTGGGAGGAAACTGGAGCACCTGGACGAAACTTACACGGTCATGGGAAGAACTTACGGGCAGAATTGAACCTGGGTTGCTGGTACTCCAAAGGGTTGGCTAACTACTAGGCTAACATGTGACCTCAGTTTCTCATCTTTGAGTATAAAAAGAGCTGACCATGAGGTGACAGCTGCTACTGTCCTCTGCTCCAGTTACTCTCATTTTCAATTTTTTGTTCTATTAATGCTTAAAATGACATTGTGCTCCTTTCCCAATTTCCATAAGAACCTTGGATTTAAAACATCTGAGTCCAACAGTGGTGACCAGTAACACAGATTTAAATCAGCAGGACAAATTATTAGACAGGGAAAATGTATTTCACTTACTGAGCAGTGGGGCTCTAAAATCTGAGTGGGAGCAGAAACTGTCTGGATGAGCATTTGAACTGCCACATCTGCAGGACTGTGGACCCACGAATGCAAAAGGGATTAACCAAACTTCCATTTCTGGCTAGGAACTCTGATGATTTCAATACATATCAATTAATGAGTAGATATTAAGGCACTGTTGTCTTTGGAACTGATAACCTTGCTAAAATACATCAGCATCACATAGAGCGATTGCTCTGAACTGTATTGTTCTGTTGCAATGTAAGTTTAAGATGGAGCTGGTGAGACACAGTGATGACTCTTATCACACATTTCTGGAAAATGATCACTGCAATCAATTGTCTGCAACTTCCCTGTCAGAGTTGAGCTTTTGAACTGCCTGTATGACCTGGCATTTTTGCAGTGTGAACTGAAGCCTCAAAGGTGCGGCACGGCTCAAAGGTGTACGGGCCAAACTGACCAGGCGGGCCCCGGGCCCTGGGCCCCCACAGTCGGGAATGAACCAGCATTTGGCCACTGCTGGAGCGGACCTGGAGCAGATTCGAAGCTGCAGAACTGAGGTGGGGCGAACCATGGTGAGTCAGCAGGGCTGATGTTTGACTGATTTAAGTGCCAGGCCATATTGAAAAGGTCGGGTACAGGCAGGGCCCAGGCCCAAGTATGAAGAACAAGCCGAAGTCTGGCTAATTTAAGTGCGGGGCCAGATTAAAAAGGTCAGGGTGTTAGGACCAGAGGCAAGGTACCAGCTGGTGTTCAGCTCGCTCTCAGCAAGGTTTACCCCGTTTCTGTGCTGAACTGAGACTGTGGCCTGCAACAAACAGGCTCCTGGACCGGCCCCGACTCACTTCATGCTGTGAGATCATTTTTGTGAACTTTAGTTCTGAATGGCACTTGTTTACTTTTTATTGTTTGCACGATTCGTTTTTTGCATGGGTATTTGACTGTCTTTTAAAAACGGGTTCTAATGTGCGTCTTTGTTTTGTGGCTGCCTGTAAGAGGTGAATCTCAAGGCAGTTTATATTATACACACTTTAATAATAAATGTTCTTTGATCATTGAGAAAATCTCTAGATTTTTATAGATATTCAAGCATTCTTTAGAGTTTGACTTGTAAATAATAAACAGACAAATAATCCTATTTCTTAATGAGTGCAGAACTTAAACCACTACGTGGCTCATTCTGCAAGCAATCCAGTTAATTACTTTACCAGCCGTTGTTCAATAAAATGGAAGCTGGCTGCTGGGATTAGAAGAATTCTGAAATGGAAAGCTGCCACCACTTGCAATAATTCCTTCCCTTTCCATCCAAACCTTTTACTCACACCGACATGCGCAGTAACCTTCGCTGATGAAGCAGACAGTAAAGTGAAATGGTAGCAATTCAGTTATACAACATGGAAACTGGCTGTTCGGTCCATCACATCCGTGCAACCAAGTTGCCTACCCAGAGCTAGTTCCACTTCTGTTTAACCCTCTCCTTCCAGGCTTTCCTGCTTAATTACCTGCCTCAATGCCTTTTAAATGGAATGGGCCCACCCTCCATCACTTCCACTGCCATCTCTGAAAAACTATACAAGTTGTTAAGATGTGATTTGCGAAGCCAAAAGGGTTGCAAATGTTGGTATTTCAGTTTGAAACTCATCAGCACAGTGAATCAGATTTAATATCACCAGCATACGTTGTGAAATGTTATTTTGCAGCATAGGTACTAGGCAACACATAGCAATGAAAACATATATTTAAATTAGTGCAGAAAAATAAGAAAGAGGAAAGTTAACCAAAACTCAGGACACAGACAGTCTAGAGAAGTGAGGCAAAAATGGCATTAACTTCATGTACCCTGTATAGACTACAAACAAGGGCGCTTGCTGTCTTGAAGCAAATGAGTGCGGATAAATCCACAGGCCTGACCTGACAAGGTGTTCCCTCGGACCCTACAGGAGGCAAGTACAGAGGTTACAGGGGCTCTAGCAGACAGTAGTAGTACCAGAGGACTGGAGGATAGCTAATGTTGCTCCACTGTTTGAGGACAGGTCTAAAATAAACCAGGAAGTTATAGGCCAGTGAGCCTGGCATCAGTAGTGGGAAAGTTATTGGAAGGACTTCCAAGGGAGCGGCTATACATGTATTTGGATGGACATGGACTGATTAGGGATAGTCAGTATGGTTTTGTGAGTAGTAGATCATGCCCAACCAAGCTTAGAGACTCCCCCCCCCCCCCACCACCAAGGAAGTTACCAGGAAAGTGGATGAAGGCAAGGCAGTGGATGTTGTTTACATGGATTTTAGTAAGGCATTTGACAAGGTACTGCATGGGAGGTTGGTCAAGGTTCAAGATGAGGTAGTAAACTGGATTAGACATTGGTTTTGTGGGAGAAGCCAGAGAGTGGTAGTAGATGGTTGCCTATCTGACTGGAGGCCTGTGTCTAGTGGTGTGCTGCAGGGATCATTGCTGGGTTCTTTGCTGTTTGTCATCCATATCAATGATCTGGATGATAATGTGGTTAACTGGATCAGCAGATTTGCAGATGACACCAAGATTGAGGATGTAGTGGGCAGCAAGGAAGGCCATCACGGCTTGAAGAGGGATCTGCAACAGCTGGAAAAATGGCAGATGCAATTCAATGCAGACAAATGCAATTATATTTCAGTAGGACCAACTAGGGTAGGTCTTACACAGTGAACGGTAGGGCACTGAGGAGCGTAGCAGAAAAAAGCCATCTGGGAATTCACTGAAAGTGGGGTCACAGGTTGGTAGGATCATAGAGAAAGGTTTTGGCCAAATGTCCTTCATAAACCAATCTACTGAGTACAGAGATGCGATTTCTGTTGTGTGCAGTTTTGGTCACTGACCTACAGAAAAGATGTAGAAAGACATAGGCAAGATTGAAAGAGTACAGAAAAAGTTTACGATGATACTTGGTCTGGAAGATCAGATTTATATGGAAAGACTGAACAGGTTAGGACTTTACACCTTGAATTGTAGAAGACTGAGTGGAGATATAATAGAGATACAAAATTATGAGGGAGATAGTGGAAAAAGCCTGCTTATGTTTACCCTGAGTTTGGGTAGGACTATAAAGAGGTCATGGGTTAGGGGTGAAAGTTAAAAAGTTTAAGTGGAACATGAGGGGAAACTTCTTCACTCAGAGGATGTGAGAATGTGGAATGAGCTGCCAGCACAAGTGGTGCATACGAGCTCGATTTCAACGTTTAAGAGAAGTTTGGATAGGTACACGGATGGCAGAACGGAAGGCTATGGTCCTGGTGCAGGTCACTGGGAATAGGAATCTTAAATTGTTTGCTATGGACTCTAGGACCTGTTTCTGTGCTGTACTTTTTTTTAATGGGGCGGAGCAAAGTGATGATGGCACTAAATGGCGACTCCTTTGCTTGCGTCTTCAGAAATAGCTCTATTTCCATCTTTCATATCTCTTCCCCCCACCCCACCCCACTTTTCGAGGTTCTTTTGAAGACCCTGACCTGCAGTTACACTGACTTTGGTTCTTTGCAGGAATGGGGCAGGCCACTTTTTGATATCCCAAGAACATGACCTGAAAGATTAGCATGTCTTCAGGATGCTGGATTTTCATGGCTCTAGAGACAGGCTGATTCAAGGCCAATGCTCCTGACTGAGGCGTCGTGGGAGAACATGGAACATTAGGAGCAGTGGGTTAGCTGTCGTGGGCCGTGTCGAGAGACTTGACCCTTGGGGTCAACTGTCATGCAGAGCTTGGAAAAAGTGACACAGACTTATTGTTATAAATCCACAAATTGTTTGTTACGTCTCCCTTGCTGTGAAATGGGGACACCTCTCTCTCCCTTATTAGGGAGTGAGAGAGGCTGCAGTACATTGAATTACCAGATGAACGAGTAGTCTTTGGGGTACTGCAGGTCTGTGTTTTTACTGATGCTCTGCCGCACGCTTGAGTGCTCGGTGGGGGGCACCAATGCTTTTTTGCTGGTGGGGGAGGGGGGTTTTGCTTTGTTGCTGCTTGTGGGGGAAGGGGGAGCTTTGGGGTGCTGACATTTAACTGTCAATCATTCTTTGGGGCACTTCTGTTTTTGTGGATATTTGTGAAAAAGAATTTTGGGATGTATATTGTGTGCATTTCTCTGACATCAAATGTACCTATTCATTAAAATAAAGGAGAGAGGGAATGATGAAACAGGAGACAAATGTGAATGGTGGACAGAGGAGAGGAGGAGTTGGGAGACAGAGGCAGGTGGATGATGGAGGAGGGCAGAGGAGTTTTCTAATTTTAGATATCCCTTCCTTCTCCCTATTGTCCTCATTCCACACCCCCCATCCCCTCATCACCCATCTTTAACCCCAAGACCATAAGATATAGGAGCAGAATTAGTCCATTTGGCCCATCACATCTGGTTCACCATTTCATCATGGCTGATCCAATTTTCCGTTCACCCTCGATCTCCTGCCTTCTTCCCATATCGCTTCATGCTCTGACCAATCAAGAATCGATCAACCTCTGCCTTAAATATGAAGACATGCTCTCCATAGCTGCCTGTGGCAACAAATTCCACTGATACATCACTCTCTGGCTAAAGAAGTTCCTCCTGCTCTTCGTTCTAAAAGGACACTCCTCTATTCTGAGGCTGTCCCCTCTGGTCCTAGACTCTCCCACCAGAGGAAACATCCTCTCCACATCCACTCTATCAAGACCTTTATTCTTCTGAATTCTAGTGAATACAGGCCCAGAGCCATCAAGCGCTCTTCATATGACAAGCCATTAAATCCTGAGATCACCTTCATGAACCTCCTTTGAACCCTCTCCAGTTTCAGCAAGTAACTTCTAAGATAAGGGGCCCCAAACTATTCACAATATTCCAAGTGAGGTCTCACCACTGCTTCTAAGTCTCAACATTACACCCTTGCTTTCATATTCTAGTCCTCTTGAAATGAATGCTAACATTGTATTTGCCTTTCTCACCACAGACTCAATCTGCAAATTAAGCTTCAGAGAATCCTGCACAAGGACTCAGGTCCCTTTGCACCTCAGTTTGTATTGTCTCTCCATTTAGAAATGGTCAGCTCTTTCATTTCTTCTACCAAAGTGTATGACTGCACATTTCCCAACATTGTATTCCATCTGCCATTTCAACTCCAACATCTTTCCAACCACTGAGGCCAGACTAACTAGCCCATGGTTTCCTTTCTTCTGCCCTTCTCCCTTCTTGAAGAGTGGAGAAACATTTGCAATCTTCCAGAACCTATTGATTCATGGAAGATCATTACTAATGCCTCCACAATCTCTGCAGCCACCTTTTTCAGAACTCTGCACACCATCTGGTCCAAGGTGACTTATCTGCCTTCAGACCTTTCAGTTTCTCAAGAACCTTCGGTCTTGTTACAATAATGTCACATACATCGTGCCCCCGACACCTGCTAGTGCCTTCCACAGTGAAGACTGATGCAAAATACTTATTCAGTTCATCCACCATTTTGTTGACCCCATTACTTCTCCAGTGGTCCAGTATCCACTCTCTCCTCTTTTACACTTTCTGTATCTGAAGAAACTTTTGGTATCTTCTGTATTATTGGCTAGCTTACTTTTGTATTCCATCTTAGTTGCCTGCTGTTGCTTTTTAAAAGCTTCCCAATCCTCTAACTTCCCACTAATTTTTGCTCTATTATATATCCTCTTTGGCTTTCATGTCAGCTTTGACTTCTCGTTAGCTATGGTGCATCATCTTTCTTATAGAATACTCCTTCCTCTTTAGGGTGTATATATCCTGTGCCTTCCAAATTGCTTGAGAATTCCAGCCATTGCTGCTCTACTGTCATTCCAATCAATTGTGGCCAGCCTCTGTAATTCCCTTTCTCCACTAATTCTGATGCATCTGACTTTAGCCTCTTCTCAAATTTCAGGGTGAATTTGACAACTTGCCCCCAAAGGAGACCACTCTGTACTGGCTCCTTAAACCTTTTAGGGTCTCTAATCAATTCTGGTTCATTGCACGACACCCAATCCAGAATAGCTGATCCTCCAGTGGGCTGTTCTAAAAAGCCATCTTGTAGGCATCCTAGAAATTCCCACTCCTGTAACCCAGCATCACCCTGATTTTCCTAATCGACCTGCATATTGAAGTCCCCCATGACTACTGTAACAGCCCCTTTGGCATGCATTTTCTATCCCCCATTGTAACTTGTGGACCACATCCTTACTACTGTTTGGGGTCTGTATACAACTCCCATCAGGGAGGTTTTTTTTACCCTTGCAGTTCCTTAGCTCAACTGAAAATTTTTCAACACTTTCCGACCTTATGTCAGCACTATTTGATTTCATCTTTTACCAACAGAGCAATGCTGCACCCTCTGCCTTTCTATCTATGCGTTCAATACTTGAGTATCCTTGGACATTAAGCTCCCAGCCATGATTCAGTGATGCTACAACATACATGCCAATCTGCAATTGTGCTGCAAGTTCATCTACCTTATTCCATATACTGCGTGCATTCAGATACGACACCTCAGTCCTGTATTCACCACTTTTGATTTTGTCGCACTATGATCAGCCTTTTGATTCCTAACTTGGTTTGAGGTCTTACTAACATCTGGCTCCACAATCCGTCCACCAATGGTTTGGCACTCTTGTTCCAATTCCTCTGCAACTCTAGTTGAAACCCCACCGTGCAGCATAAACAAACCTTCCCACTAGCATATTCGTGCCCCTCCATTTCAGATGAAAACTGTCCCTTCTATACAGGTTCCACCTTCCCCGGAACAGAGACCAATGATCCAAAAAAATCTTATGCCCTCCTTCCATGTATTAATAGTATAATCTTCCTAGTTCTAGCCTCACTAGCAATCCTGAGATCACAACCCTGGAGACCCTGCCCTTTAACTTAGCACCCAACTCCCTGAACTCCAAATACAGAACCTAGTCATTCGTCCTACCCATGTCATTGGTACCTACATGGACCAAGACATCTGGCTATTCACCCTCCCACTTAAGAATTTTGAGGATTCGATCGAAATGTCGCAGACCCTGACACTTGGGAGGCAACTACCATCCGGGAATCTTGTTCTCACACACAGAACCTCCTGTCAGTTCCCATAACTAATAAACCCTCTAACACCACAGCATGCCTCTTCTTCCTTTCTGAGTCACAGAGGCAGACTCAGTGCCAGAGACCCAACCACCGTGACTTTCCTGTTAGGTCATTCCCCTGCCCCGCTTCTCTCCCCCCACCCCACAGTATTGTTGAGGGGGATGGCCACTGTGCACTGGCTCCTTAACCCCTTTATGATTATAAAGGTAGTCACACCCAGTGTCCTGCACCTTTGGTGTAACTACTGCCATGTCCCATCACCCCTTCAGCCTCCCAAATGATTCCAAGTCCATCCAGTTCCAATTCTTTAGCACGGTTTGTTAGAAGCTGCTGTTGGATGCAACTCTTGCAGTTGTAGTGGTCATGGATTCTGGAGCTTTCCCTGCCTTACCACATCCCGCAAGAGGAGCATTGCGCTATCCTGCCTGACATCTCTACTGTCCTAGCTGAGCAGATATAGAGGGAAGGAGAAAAACTTGAGCTTTTCTTTCCTCTGCTTTCTCCGAGTGAAGCCTCTCTTCACTGAAGCCTTGAAGAGCTAAAGCCTTTGTCCGATTCTGTGCACTCCGATGACAGCTGCTGCACTTGTCCCTGCCTTCTTTTAACTTGCTCTTACTAATTCAATTCTAAATACCAACCAGCCACTGGTCAAAGTTCTATTACACAACTGCCTCCTTTCCCAGTTCCATCCATCAACCACATACGCAATTCACTCCCAGGTTTCCTTCTATTCCCTTCCCCCACCTGGTCCTGGTTCTATCTGCCATCGACTTCTCTCCGAATGGTTCCATTACCACCTCGGAGTGCCACACTGGTATTCATGTTCACCTCCCTCCAGCAGCTGAGCACCTTTACCTTCCTGTTGCCTCCTCCACCGCACGCCAACTACCTCCATTTCCCCGTGACCATCCATCATGTACCCTCTCTCAACCTCACCCCCCTCCCCAACCTGTCCACCATTCCTCACCCCTCCTCCTGCCTCACTACTCCCCCTCTCCTCTTTATACCGGCCATGACCCGGGGGGTGAGGGGGGCAATGTCTAATGAGGAAAAAAAGCATAATATTAAGGTGCTTGGAGGAAAGTGAGGATAGTTTTTTTTTAAAAAATATATACACAGTGGTGGGTGTGTGGAATGCGAAGGGTGGTGCTAGAGCCAGATACATGCATTAGGGAGATTACAGAGACACATGGATGAGGCAAAAATCGTGGGTTATGTGGAAGAGAAGGGTTAGACTGATTTTAGAGTAGGTTAAGAGATCAGCACAACACCGTGGGTTGAAGGGCTTGTACAGTGCCGTACACATTATTCTGCCTCTGAAGGCCCTCTGGCTCTATATATGGCTGATGAAAGAACACAAGAATTAGGAGCAGAATTAGGCAATTTAGCCCACTAAAGAGGTCAAAGGGACCTGTATTGCCCTAAGTAAAGTAGAAATGTACATTGAGCCATACCTGGATCTGCTGCGGTTGCTGTTGGATCTGGTGCTCCTGCTGTTGTACAGTTGATGTGACCGGACACGCAAGCTCGAGTAGGGAGCCAGCCACCTCAGTGCTGTCTGTGTAGATGCAGTTGCCACCCTGCTGATACACAGTCATGGTGGTCTGCTGGAATTCCTGCAATGCTTCCGGCCCTTTTGCAGCCAGTGACTCCAAGAACTCCTTCATTCTGTGCTGGGGGATAGTGCGTGCTTTCAACCGAATGTACTCTTCAAACGACATAGCGTTATCCAATGAGTTATTCATGGTTACAGTTTACCTGTAATCCTGAACAAAGGTTTAACAAACATTAAAACATAATAAATGTACTATTATCAATTCCCCTCATCCAAGCCACACTCCTTGAAGATAAATATACTTCTGGGTCGCTAGAAGACAGGACTGCAAGAAGATGACAAAAAAAAAAAAAAAAAAAAAAACTAGCCCAGGGCATCAGTCTCAGGATTTTAATGTCAAATGCTTGTTGAAAGAAATGCTATAATAACTCAGCTTAAAAACAGATCCATAGGTTTTATAAGACTTTGATCAGACGACACGGGATTGTGAACCATTTTGGGCTCCTTGTTTCAACGAAGAACGTGTTGACATGTGGAAGGTCCAGAGCTGGTTCACAAAAATGATCCTGGGAATGAAAGGGTTAACCTTCATTCCATCCATCTGATCTTTATTAATCCTTTCAAGGTACTTCACTCATCGATAAATCTCACCTTTCACTGCTCTGCCCCCTTTACCAACACCATTCTGCAAGAGTACTGATCTCATTGTCAACACCACCAACCCATGGTGATCATAGTCACAGGCTTTCAAAGACTGAAGCAATTCTCCACCCTCTGCTCCACATTACCAAGCCAGTTTTGGTTCCAGTATGCCCTGAATCCCAGGGGCTCCAACTCATTTAGATCAGTTTCATGGGAAATTAATCAAGGTCTGTCTTGAAGAAACAAGTCTAATTATAATATTGGAAGTATCATTTTATTTACAGATACAGTGCAGTAACTACCCAATGAGCCTGTCCTGTGCCACGCAATGTGACCGATTAACCTACCTACTGGTAAATCCTCAGAGACTGGGAAGGACAGGAGCAGCCAGGGGAAACCCACGTGGAGAATGGGTTTGCACAGAGAGGGTGTACAAACTCCTACAGATAGCAGTGGATTGCTGGTGCTGGAAGTAATAGTGTTATGATACACAAGTTCAAGTTTAATTGTCATTCAACCATACACGAATAGAGGCAAATAAAACAGTGTTACTCCATGCTGCCTTTTAATAGAGCAGCAGATGAAGGAAGGTGAATGAGTAGAAATGGAAAGTGACATACAGAAGCCAATGATAACAGGAAAATTTCACTGTTCAGATACAGAGTTAGCAATGGGAAGTCTTTAAATTGAGGACAATTCAGCAACAAGCTGGAAATTAAATGCACAAATCCACAGATTCAACACAATAGTACAAAGCAGCTGGTGGACGGGTAGATGAAAAATCATGGAGAATGAGAAGTGTTATATTTTGGTAGGAAGAATAAGGAGGGGCATTACAAACTAGAAATCACACGCTTCCTGCAGCAAGGTATCAGAACGCACAATACTCCAACTCAGGTCTAACCAGTGATTTATACAAGTGTAACATCATATCCCAACTCCTCCACTTACAAGGGCAGGCAGACTATGTGGGCTGAATGGCCTTGTGTTGTGGAATCTCCATTCTGTGATTCTAACCTCCTAGAAATAAACCTGTTTTTCGCTCCTTCAAAAAAAGTTTTTTTTTAAAAAAAAGTGATTTGCATGCTCTAGATTCCTGTACTTGCTAATTAAGCAGTCTAAGAATTTTGTTTAACTTCAGAGTAGACAGCAATTCTCAGTTTTTACTTAAAAGGCTTTCAATACAAAAAAATGTCAAAAACAAATTTTCAAAAGAGTTTCAGTAAACACGCTACAGTTTCTGCACATGAAAAGATGCACAAGAATGCCTTGCTGCACCAATTAACCAAAGCACTCCACAACTCAACGCTTCCACCAGAACTGCTGACCTACAGGGAGACCTTGCATTGACTAGGTTATCTGACTGTTTAATGGGCTGAGAATTAAAAGGACAGCATGTTTCCTCTGCCCTGCTTTGTGTTAAACTCTATGTTCCACTGTGAATATTTGGTCTGTCACAATGTTAAAATGTTCAACATTGACCTGTCACGCTCAGGAGGGTGGACAGGTTTAATTTGCCACATGAAGGAACTTAATTAAATACCTTACATTGATTAGGAAGCCACCTCAGAAAAAGGAACCAGGAAGAGTGGAAAGCTTGTAGCATGTTCAGGTGATTGACAGTAATACTGAGGAGAACCTGAAAGCAGAGCATACAGTCGATGACAACCAAGATGCCAATTTAAACTAATCGCACCTGACTATTCATATACCCATCAAGTGCTGCCACTGTATCTGTATCTGCCCTCCCCATGTTGCAGGGACCTAGCACTCTAAAACCATTACCCTGCTCATCTCCTTTCAACTTTCCCCCACTCACACAGCGCCCTCTAGCATTTGATATCTCCATCTTGGGCAAAAGGCTAACCCCAGATACGTTTATTTATCCTGTAGGAAATTAGCGTTGCAAGGCTGCTCAGTCAGGTATACAAAATGTAAGCATTAAGGCACAACCCCCCCTCCCCCAAAATGTTCATTAAAGTAACAGTGCAAAATACAGATGTGCAATGAAACCATTGGGTGGCCTATGCCGCAGTAGGGGTGATGGGCTTAAATAATTAGAACAGTAAGCAGTTATGAGGGCCACAGGATACACCTCCATTCTCAACCTGCCCCCTCTCCCCATCTCCCCAACAGGAGAGGTGATATATTGAGGGCAGGACAACGGATGCAAATACATTGACTAAGGAAAACTTTCAACATGGTTCCTCATGGTAGGCTGATTCACAAGTTTAACACAAAATACATGGTGATTTTGTAAACTGGATAAAACTTGGATTGTTTTTTCTGGAGCAGCAGCTCAGCATGGATAGGGTGAGTCAGAATATTCCCCCTCTCTCCCCCCAGTGTTGATATGACAAATACTGGAGGGCATAGCTTTAAGGAGAAAGGGGGAATCTTAAAGGAAACTTACGAGGCAAAAAAACGGGTACCCAGTATGTGCTGTCAGGGGTAGTGGGATTGGGGGTGGGAGAGTAATGGACCAAGAACGAGGTGCGGATGGAGATGGGGAGAACAGACTTTGGATGGGGCAGGGAAGACATGGACCCTGGACAGGGTGGATTTACCTGGATTTCCAGAAGTCATTTGATAAACATAGAACACCAACAGCACAATACAGGCACTTCAGCCCACAATGCTGTGCCGAACATATACTCACTTTAGAAATTACCTAGGGTTACCCGTAGCCCTCTATTTTTCTAAGCTCCATGTACCTGCCCAGGAGTCCTTAAAAAACCCTACTGTATCTGCCTCCACCACCATCACCAGCAGCCCATTCCACACACTCACCCACTCTCTGCATTTGAAAAAAAAAAACACTTACCCCTGACATCCCCTCTGTACCTATTTCCAAACACCTTAAAACTGTGCCCTCTAGTATCAGCCATAACATACCACATAAAAGACCTATCTGCAAGATAAGGATGCATAGGTGATAGAGGGTTGTCTAATAGAAAGCAAAGAGTTGGGATACATGGGTGTTACTCCAGTTGGCAGTGGTGAGCGGTGTGCCACAGGGGTTGGTGCTGGGTCTGCAATTGTTCATGATATACAGTATCAATCTGTAGTGTATCTAAGTTTGCTGATGATACTAAATTGAGTGGAAAAGCAAATCGTGCAGAATTTATGGAGAGTCTGCAGAGAGATATGGGTAAGTTAAGTGAGTGGGCAAGGGTCTGGCAGATGGTGTACAATGTTGGTTACTGCAAGGTCACCTACTCTGGAAGGAAAAATGAAAGAGCAGTTTATCATTTAGATGGTTAAAAAACAGCAGCATGCTGCTGTGCAGAGAGATTTGAGTGCTTGTGCATGAATCACAAAAGGTTGGTCTGCAGGTGTAGCAGACTATCAAGGCAGCAAATGGAATGTTGGCCTTCATTGCTGGAGGGATTGAATTCAAGAGCAGGGAGGTTATGCTGCAACTATACAGGGTACTGGTGAGGCCGCACCTGGAGTACTGTGTGCAGTTCTGGTCTCCATACTTGAGGAAGGATATACTGGCTTTGGAGACGGTGCAGAGGAGGTTCACCAGGTTGATTCCAGAGATGAGGGGGTTAGACACGAGGAGAGATTGAGTCGCCTGGGACTGTACTCACTGGAATTCAGAAGAATGAGAGGAGATCTTCTAGAAACCTACAATATTATGAGAGGGATGGATAAGATAGAGACAAGAAAGTAGTTTCTATTGGTAGGTGAGTAGAACTAGGGGACACAGCCTCAAGGTATGAGGGAGTACATTTAGGACAGATGAGCAGGAACTGCCCCCGCCCCCCCGCCCCACAGAGTGGTGAATCTGTGGAGTTCTCTGCCCAATGAAGCAGTACAGGCTACCTCAGTAAATACATATTGCATAGATTTTTGCACAGTAGGGGAATTAAGGGTTACGGGGAAAAAGCAGGTAGGTGTAGAGGAGACCACGGCCGGATCAGCCAAGTGCCAAAGTGCAGACTGAGCTTTTCTGCGTGCTGAGTTTATAACATTAATTTAAACACACTAGCTACAGCACCTCAACATATAACATGGTTTAAACATTTTCTTTCTTCTGAGTGTATCATGTATGGCCCAGTCCAGATGGGCTTTAGGCTGTGGTTTGAAAAGTAAAGTCAGTGAGATTGCTCAAGCATTGGCTTTAATGTTTTCAACATTTCCTTGATTAGACCACAAGACACGGGAGCAGATTTAGGCCATTCAGCCGATCAAGTCTGTTCGCAATTCTCTCATGGGCAAGAACCCATCAACCCCCACATCAAATATACTCGTGACTAGGCCTCCACGGACATCCATAGCAATGAATTCCACCACTCCCTAAATTCCCAGATCTCCTTGTTCTACCACACTCTTCGTTGGCCTACCAGTCACTGTGCAAGACCTGCCCTGTTTGGTCCTACTGAAGTGAAAAACCTTGCACTTGGCTGCATTCAATTCCATTTGTCATTTTTCAGCCCATTATTCCAGCTGATACAGATCCCTCTGATTGCCTTCCCCACTGTCCCTACACCTTCAATCTTGGTGTCATCTTCAAATCTGCTGATCTGGTTAACCACATCATCAGCTAGATACAGATGACAAACAACAAAGGACCAGACACCAATCCCTGCATCACGCTACTAGTCATAGGCCTCCAGTCAGAGAAGCAACCCTCTGGCTTCTCCCACAAAACCAATGTCTAATCCAATTTACTACCTCATCCTGAATGCCAAGCGACTGAACCTTCTTGACCAGTCTCACATGTGGGTCCTTGTCAAATACTTTACTAAAGTCCATGTAGACAACATCCACTGCCTTGTCTCCATCCAATTTCCTGATGAACACATTTCACGACACATGCCGGTGATATTACACCTGATTCTGATAACTTCATCAAAAAAACTCTTAAGATAGTTTAGACATGACCTACCACACAAGGCCACAATGCCTATCCTTAATTAGATCATATCTATACGAATACTTTTACATCAGTCCCTTAGAATACTCTCCAATAACTTTCCCACAACTGATGTCAGGCTCACTGGCATATAATTTATATAATTTCCTGGTTTCGGCTTACAGCCTTTTTTTTTAAAAACAGCAGAACATCGGCTATTGCCCAATCCTCTGGTACCTCTCCTGTTGCTAAGGATGCTTTTAGTATCTTGCTAGGGCCCTAGCAATTTCTGCACTTGCCCCCCCATAGGAACACCTTGAAAGGCCCCGAGGATTTATCCACCCTCATTGGCCTCAGGGTAGAAAACACCTCATTCTCTAATCCCTACAGGGTCCATGAAGTTGATGCTGCTTTGCCTCACTTCTATAGACTCTATGTCTTCCAAGTAAATACAGATGCAATGAATTTACCAATGGCCCCAAGTAGCTGTTTACATGTGACTGCAGCCACACCTCCAGTACACAGTTTCAGCAGGCAAACTGAACAAGTGACCTCATACCCTGGTGAAATAGGGACATTGCTGTCCTAACATGTAAAATCAGCTCTGGTGGACTGGGCAAATGAGATCTAGAGTGAGGCACAACAGCCAGGAAGGCAGTATTGCAACACTCCATGGAGAGGAAAGGGCATGACAAGGCATCAGAAGACATCATGGCTATCCACTACAACTAAACCCAATTTGTGACACTGGATCCAGAACGGGGGGGGGGGGGGGGGGGAAATCAGCCCTTTATCTAATTGGTGAGAAATTACAAAGCTCAGGATTCAGGTATTCTAGTCCAGAACCGCAAAAGTCTACAAGTACACCAGGTAATTAGGAATGTGAACATCATTATCTTTTGTTGCAAGTGGCATGGAATACAAAAGTAGGTTATGTCTCAGTTATATAGGGCACAGGTGAGAGTACATTTGGAGCACAGCAAATCGTATCAAGCTGCGTAGTTAGATGCCAAGGCATTGGAAACATCTCAAGAAGTTAGACTAATCCCGACAATGGACACAGTGTCTCATGAAGAAAGGTTGCACAGGTCAGGACTGCATTTGCTGGACAAATTGACTGAAACACGATGTTCTGAGGGTCGTGTCAGCATTGTAGAGTCCAGGACAGGGGTCTCAACTTGGGGTCCACAGACTCCTCGGTTAATGGTAGGGCTCAATGGCATAAAAGAGTTCGGGAAGCCCTGGTTTAGGACTAGTGCTATTTAGAAATATGAACTCGCCTACACAACAAAACTGAAGTTTGTTTTAGGCAGGTTGTGATTCTTTAGCATTTTCATTGTCAAAAGGTCAAAGTCAGAAAGGGGAAGCAAAATTGAATTTTAATGAGCGAGGGGTGAAAACTCATCAGGGCTTGATAGGAACGCAAAGTTAAAGTTACAAGAACACAATCTCAGAGCAGGTTTGAGGAATATCGGGGCTTACTCCTGCTAAACTGCTGGTTATTATGTCAACCAGCTCTCATTGGCTTTGGTGGAAGTTCTGACATCCCAGTAGCACAAAACGTACAACAAAGATACCATTCCACTGTGCAAGGCTCTCCCGCAGGAAGAGGGTTTAAAGACATCATCCCACCAGGTAAGACACTCTCGCTGGGTGAGGACTGCAAAGATGACATCTTACTGGGGAAAGACTCACTGCATCACGAGGATTTTTAGGGGTTGGAAAAAAATGTCAAGAGATACTTAAAGAAAATTCAGAGGGGTGACAGCACCCTCACCCATACTGAGAAATGGGTCTCTAAACATCACATCATTCAATGACGTGAACTGTGAAATCCCTACCAACCGTCTGTGCCATGTTGCTCTTTTTAAATTGAGACCCTCGTGGTTTTTATGCAACTAAAGACAGGCAAATCGATGTGGGACATACTGGGCAAGGTATTGACAGCTCAGACTGGCCTCTTATCCTTTTATACATGCAGAGATGACTACCCTAGTAGACCAGCCACAGCATAACACTGGCACCTCATTCTCAAATACAAGGCGACTTTTTAAAAATATCGGCAAATACACAAATGGCTGCCCAGGACAAAATGGATAGGACATCAGTGAAGCTTTGTATCGTCAAAATGAAATTTTGAGAGTCTTAACAGACACTGAGAGGTTCACTCCGGGGGGGGGGGGGGGTAAGAAATACAGAACTGGGGTACAGTTATAGGTTTGTGAAGCTTCACAATTCTTTACTGCAAACTTGTCTATGGAAGTTCTCAGTCATTCAGGTCATTGTATATCAAGCAAATCAAAGCAACTGGACTTGCTGTGTTGTCTAGAAGAGGTTTTGTTATCAAAGGGACACTCCTTTGACGATAACAAAGCGCACATTTTGGACAGGTGGTTTGAAAGAGGGGTTAAAGCCATCCTTGTCAAACTGGAAAACCCATCCCTGAACAGAGGGGGTGGGATACAACACCACCCATCAGCTACTTACAATGCAGTCCTAACATCTCCATCCCAGTGTCTCCACAACAGTTCACATCGTCATTCATGCAAAGACTAATGACCCTCTCATTACCTCTACGACTCTTAACAATGCTCATGTGATTGCTATATCTTTAAACTCAAGAGTTTATAAACCAGAAAACTGCCCACCATGGATCAGAAATGAAGTAGTCTCTAATGAGTGGCGAAATGTCTTCCAGACAACACAGCAAGTCCAGTTGCCTCAATTTACTACTGCCTGATATTTACTGCAAACAGTAGAGACTACCAGTCCTCAAATACAGCCAAGACCGGAAGCTGATTTTTGACTGAGAAGAAAATCAAGGATTTAAGGATACAGAAAGGAAACGGACCTTTTGGCCTAACCCATCCACGCTGACCCAAATGCCCATGGTCCTGAAAAACGTTGTTTACAGTATACCAGCAGTTACAGTCGAAATGACAATAAACAGTGACTTGATCTAACCTAGTCTCGCCTGCCATATTAGCACACCTAATTTAATCCCTTTTAAACATTTTAATTTTACGCACCTCTGGCAGCTTGTTCCAGATACTGATCATGTGGAAAGCTTCCCCTCAGTTGCATTTTCAATCTTTCCCCTCTCACCTTAAATCAATTCCTCCAGTTTGACTCTCCTACCTGGGAAAGAGACCTTGACCATCCATTTTATCTATGTTCCACCTGATTTTATATAGCTCTACTATCTCACCCCTCAGGTTCCTGTGCTCATGGTTGGAAAGTTCTGAGAATTGATTGTTAGGGATGAGATTACAGAGTACCTGGAGGCACATGACAAGAGAGGCCAAAGCCAGCATGGTTTCCTGAAAGGAAAAGACTAACCTACTGCAATTTTTTGAGGAAATGACAAGCAGGGTAGACAAAGGAGATACAGTGGATGTGGTGTACTTGGATTTTTAGAAGGCCTTTGACAAGGTGCCACACATGAGGCTGCTTAGCAAGATAAGAGCCCATGGAATTACAGGGGAGTTACTAGCATGGGTGGAGCTTAGGCTGATTGGCAGAAAGCAGAGATTGGGAATAAAGGGATCCTATTCTGGCTGGCTGCCAGCCAGTTACCAATGGAGTTCCACAGGGGTCAGTGTTGGGACCGCTGCTTTTTACGATGTATGTCAATGATCTGGACTATGGGATTAATGGATTTGTGGCTAAATTTGCCGATGATACAAAGATAGGTGGAGGAGCGGGTAGTGTTGAGGAAACAGACAGCCTGCAGAGAGACTTAGATAGTTTAGGGGAATGGGCAAAGAAGTGGCAAATGAAATACAATGTTGGAAAGTGTATAGTCATGCACTTTGGTGGAAGAAATAAATGGGTAGACTATTATTTAGATGGAGAGAGAATTCAAAATGCAGAGATGCAAATGGACTTGGAAGTCCTTGTGCAGGATATCCAGATTGAGTCAGTGGTGAAGAAGGTGAATGACATTCATTTCTAGAGATATAGAACACAACAGCAGGGATGTGATGTTGAGGCTCTATAAGGCACTCGTGAGATCACACTTGTGTGCAATTTTGGGTTCCTTATTTTAGAAAGGATATACTGACATTGGAGAGGGTTCAGAGAAGATTCATGAGAATGATTCCAGGAATGAAAGGGTCACCATACGAGGAACGTCTGGCAGCTCTTGGGTTGTATTCCCTGGAGTTCAGGAGAATGAGGGGGATCTCATAGAAACATTCTGAATGTTAAAAGGTCTGAACAGATTAGAAATGGCAAAGTTATTTCCTATGGTAGGGGAGTCTAGGACAAGAGGGCACGACTTCAGGATTGAAGGATGTCCATTTAGAACAGGGATGCGGAGAAATTACTTTAGTCAGAGGGTGGTAAATCTGTGGAATTTGTTGCCACGAGCGTCTGTGGAGGCCAAGTCATTGGGTGCGCTTAAGGCAGAGGTAGCTAGGTTCTTGATTAGCCAGGGCGTCAAAGTGTATGGGGAGAAGGCAGGGGAGTGGGGACAACTAGAAGAATTGGATCAGCCCATGATTGAATAGCAGAGCAGAATCGATGGGCCGAATGGCCTGCTTCTACTCCTATATCTCATGGGTTAACTCAGTCCCAGCTGGTCAGGCTGTTATACCTGCAGCCTCAACAATATCCTTATGAATCCTTTCTGCACCCTCTGCAGTTTAATGGCATCCTCCCTACAGCTGGATGACTAGAACTATGCTCAACATTGCTAGCGTGGTCTCACCAATGACTTGTAGAGCTGTGCCACAATGTCCCAACGACTGATGAAGGGTCTTGGCCCAAAATATCAACTGTATCCGTTTCCACAGATTGTGTGTGTTGCTGTGGGTTTCCAGTACCTGCAGAACTTCATCTTTATGATTTACAATATTTGGTATCCTGACCGATGAAGTTGAGCATGCCAAATGCCCTTTTCACCTCCCTGTCTACCTGTGACATCATGTTCATGACCCCCCAACTCTCTATTCTACAAGAGTGCCAGGGGGCACGTCAGTTACTGTGCAAGTGCTGTCCTGGATGCAACGTCTCACTCATCACGGTTAAGTTCCATCTGCCATCCCTCAGCCCACTCAATTGGTGCAGAGAGATGCTGTTGACCACACCTCAGTTTTGGTGTCATCCACAAACTTACTATCCATGTTAACAACCGTGCCATCCAAACTGTTAATGTAGGTGGCAAGCAGCAGTAGACCCATCTCTGATCCCTTTGACGCTGGTCACAGACCTCAAAAATTAATAACAATTCTCCAGTGCCACCCTCTGCCAGCTTTCAGGAAACAGAGTTTGTATCTAATTAGCTAGCTCACCCAGGATCCCAGGAGATCTCACCGCCAGACTTGTTTACACCTGTCCTTGTCAAAAGGCTCGCTGCAATGTAAACATCTACTACCCAGCCTTCATCAACGTTTCTCACTCCCTTCTCAAAAACTTCAGTCAAACTTGAGACACTGCCATGCTGACCATCTCTTACCAAGTCCCTGCTTTTCCAAATGCATTAAAATCCTGGTGCTCAGAAAAGCCTCATGGAATTTCCCCACTGGTGACTTTAGGTTCACCAACTTGTAGTTCCCAGAATTGTAGGCACAGCATTACAGACAGACAGCGTAGCCATCCTCCAGTCTTCTGGTATCCCTCCTCTGATACAACAACTCCTGCCAGGCCCTTGGAAATTTATTCCCTGGCTTCTCACCTGATCAGGACCCAGAGATTCACCTGATCAGAGACACCAACAACCTGATAGCATGAAAATCGATTTCTCCAACTCCCAGTAATTGCCCCCCCTTCACCATTCCTGATCCCCCCCCACCACCTCCCCACTTCCCTTTCCTCCATCCCCTTCTTCAGTCCTTTATCTCTTT
This sequence comes from Mobula birostris, assembly GCF_030028105.1. Classification (NCBI taxonomy): domain Eukaryota; kingdom Metazoa; phylum Chordata; class Chondrichthyes; order Myliobatiformes; family Myliobatidae; genus Mobula; species Mobula birostris. The sequence goes on from NC_092385.1 coordinate 1,903,111, forward strand.
CATCTATCAGTTTCCCAACTCTTTACTCTCCTGGTTTTACCCATTACCTGCCGTTTTGTACTTCCTCCTCCCCTTCCTCCACCTTCTTACACTGTCTTCTCCCCTTGTCCTAACGAAAAGTCTTGGCCTGAAACGTTTCCACAGACGCTGCCTGACCTGCTCAGTTCCTCCAGCATTGTGCTGCTCTGGATCTCCAATGTTTATTCACTTACCTTAACACTTTGGGTTCCTGAACTTTCTACACAGCAAATACAGATGAGAAATACCCATCTTTCCCTCATCACCCATTTGCTTCTTTGTCATTTGCAGTTAGCTTATTGCCCCTTATTTCCCAACCCTCAAGGGATTCACTTTATCTCTGTACCCCTACCTGACAGACAGCCTGACCAGAAAAAGGAGGCATCTGTAGCAGTCATCAATCCTGCCAAGCTTTCCCTGAGCTCTTTTTATTTTTAAAAAAGCCTCCCACTCGTAGTGGGCCATAACTCAAATAGCAATGAGTCAGAGTACTGGAAGGAGGTAGAGAGATTATTGACATGATGTCATGACAGCAACCTTTTCCTTCAATGTTAAGAAGAGAACTGCTGCACCACAGAAAGCAACTGGGTATACACATGGCAACTGCACACAGCCACAGACAACATATCGTGGGAACCAGCCTCTCCTCCATAAACTGCCAACACTTCCCGCTGCTTCAGTAAAGTGGCCAGTATAACTGAAGACCACAACCACCCCAGACACTCAAGCTTCTCCCTCCCATCAGGCAAAAGATACAAAAGCCTGAAAGCACGTAATGACTCGATCTCATTATGGTCTTGCACCTTATTGTTTACCTGCACTGCACTTCCTCTGTAGCTAACTATTATACTTCTATTCTGCATTGTTGTTGTTGTGATGACAAGGTTTTCACTGTATTTCAGTACATGTGACAGTAACTGCAGTGTAGTTAGTGTGACGCTAACAGCTTGGTGAGCTAGAGTTCAATTCTGGCCTCCTCTATGAGCACATTCCTTTCCTCCAGCTTCCTCCACAGTCCAGACACATACTCATTAATAGATCACCCGGTCACTGTAAGCTGTCCTGTTAGGGTTAAACTGGCAGGTTGCTAGGTGGCGAGGCTTACGGGGTCGGAAGAGCCAGCTCCGTATTGCTTCTCTCAAATAAATTAAAGACCAATACCCCAGGGCAAAGATGCCCAATGGAGGAGGATATTGCAGGGAAAGTTTGAAGGGGCCTGCAACATAGACTGAGCAGTGGTGACAGAGATACATAAAACTGTAGCATTTAAGAGGCTTTAGAAAGGCCTGTAAATGCGCAGGAATGGAGGGAGATTGCTCCCATTCAAGGCAGAAGGGATTAGTTTAATTGGCCTGGTGCTCAGCTCAGCCATTGTGGGACACAGGGCCTCAGTGCACCGTTGTGTTCTAACCTCTTCTGTGGCAGTAGGGACAGATTCTAGGGACATTTAAGAAACTCAGACATATGGATGAAAGAAAAATGAAGGGCTACGTGGGAGGGAAGGGTTAGAACAGGGGCTCCTAACCTTTTATGCCATGGACCAATAACAGTAAACAAAGTGTCCTTGGACACCAGGTTGGGAACCCCAGTAGGTCAGCACAACATCATGGGCTGAAGGGCCTGTACTGGTCTACATTCTATTCCTCTGATACAGGCCATCTCTGCCCAGGAACCTGAACCCTCTGCCCTGCACCAGCACTAGATGGGTATTTCTCATTCATTTGGAGTGTCCTTAGCTGTGTGAGTGTGTGGGGCACAGGGAAAAACCCAGAGACGACCAACCGAGGTTCTGCTTTTCAAATTTCTCTCCAGCTCCCTCGATTCACTCTTTGTTTAAACTGTGTGGTTGGTACCTGTGGCTGTTCACCCTCCACCTCAATGTTCTGCAACCAGGGACATCCTTGACAGTGACACCAGGAAGGTAATGCACTACCACGGAGCCTTGCTTGTAGCCACAGACTCTTATTTGATGCCAGTCCCTCCGCTTCTCCCCCAGCACAGCTCTCCCAGTCTCCAACCTTAACCACTGTACGAGCCAGTCCTTGTAACACAGCTCTTCCCCAAAAGGACGTCTCCCCAAACCGTCTAAAACAAGATGCTTGTTAGCGATGGGTTTGTGCACTCTGCCTATTCCCTCTCTTTTCCTCACAGCACTCCCCCTGCTCCCCCCCAAGACCACGACATTTCAGGCGTGACCACCTCACTGAAGCTCCTGTCTGTCATGCTCTCAGGTGGGAAAGAGCAAGGTGCTGGAATGAGGCCACAGAATATCCAAGCAGGCTTGGGGTCACACTGCCCACTTCCAATTCTACGTTACAGGATGCACTGACGGTTAGAGCGGGGACACTGATGAGCACAGTAGCATGAGAGAGATGCACAAGACCAGAGTACACAGCCACAGGGCAGAAATGGATAATACAAGGGGGCGTCGCTTTAAGATGACTGCAAGGACAGTTTGAAGTCACAGGTAGTTTTTTTTATTACAGAATGGTTGTAGAGGCAGGTACTTTAGGGACATTTAAAAGACACATGGATGATAGAAAAATGGAGGGCTAGGTAGGAGGGAAGGGTTAGATTGATCTTGGAGTGGGTTAAATGCACAGTACAACATCATGGGCCAAATAGCCTGTAATGTGCTATACTGTTCTGTGTTCTGGGAATGACAGAAGCACAAGAACATGATAATAGGAGGAAAAGACCGGGGCATCTCACTGAACTGTAGATACCTACCAGAGTACATCATACTGTATTCCAGCTGCCACTTCTCTGCATATTTTCTCCTAGTCCAAGTCCTTCTGTAGCACCTCTGCTTCAACACTACCTACCCCTCCACCTTTCTTCAAATTATCTGCAATCTTGGCCACAAAGCCATCAACTCCATCATCCAAATCACTGACAAATAATGTGAAAAGAAACCCCCATCAACACTGACTCTGAAACACCACTGGTTACCAGGCAGCCAACCCTCCAGCCATCTTTCCTGTAATGCCATGGGCTCTTACCTTGTTAAGCAATCCGTCAAAAGCCTTCTAAAGATCCAAATGAACAACATTCACCGACTCTCCTTTGCATATCCTGCCTATTATTTTCTCAAAGAATTCCAGATCCGTCAGGCCAGGTTTCTGCTTAAGGATACCATGCTGACTTTGGTTTACTTTATCATAAATACTCAATTACCCCAAAATCTCATCCCAGTCTCATGACAGACTCCAACACCTTTCCAACCACTGAAGTCAGGTAACTGGCCTTCAGAGATGCAGTAGAGAGTTGGCCCTTCCAAACCTTTGAACTGCACCACCCTGCAACCCATGACAACTCAGTTTAACCCTAATCTAATCACAGGACAATTTACAATGACCAATTAACCTACCCAGTACTTCCTGGGCAGAAAGAAGAAACGGGAGAAAACCCATGCATTCCCCTGGGAAGGACGTACAGACATGCCGGGAGTGAACTTCGCACTCCAACCCACCTAGCTATGATAACACTGCACTAACCACTCTGCTACCGTGGTGCATGTGACTTTGGTAACCTTTTTTATATCATTAGCCAAATCTCTTCCATGTTTCGTCTTGCTTTTTAGCTGCTTCTTAAAGAGCTTCCCAATCCTCTAACTTCCCACTAATTTTTGCCTGTTAGATGCCCACTCATTTGCCCTTTAGAATACTTCACCTTTGGGATGTATCTATCCTGAGCCTTCTGAACTGTCCTCAAAGCTTCAGCCATGATTATTCTGCTATCATCCCTGCTAGTGCCACCTTCCCATCAACTTTATCTAGTTCCTCTCTCATAGTCAAACTTCATTGATCCCGGGGGAAATTGGTTTTCATTACAGTTGCACCATAAATAATAAATAGTAATAGAACCATAAATAGTTAAATAGTGATATGTAGATTATGCCAGTAAATTATGAAATAAATCCAGGACCAACCTATTGGCTCAGGGTGTCTGACCCTCCAAGGGAGGAGTTGTAAAGTTTGATGGCCACAGGCAGGAATGACTTCCTATGACGCTCTGTGTTGCATCTCAGTGGAATGAGTCTCTGGCTGAATGTACTCCTGTGCCCAACCAGTACATTATGTAGTGGATGGGAGACATTGTCCAAGATGGCATGCAACTTGGACAGCACCCTCTTTTCAGACACCACCATCAGAGAGTCCAGTTCCATCCCCACAACATCACTGGCCTTACGAATGAGTTTGTTGATTCTGTTGGTGTCTGCTACCCTCAGCCTGCTGCCCCAGCACACAACAGCCTCATGCCTCAGCAATTCCCTTTACTCCACTGTAATACTAATACATCTGACTTTAGCTTGTCCTTTTCAATTATCAGGGAGAATTCCATCATATTATGATAAAATCCTACCCTGCCTTCCCAGCAAAAGGGCAGGGCAGAGTGAAGGTTTGTTGGAGTGCAGATGAAAATGGGAGCTATGAGTGTAGGGCCGATGACACACTGGGGTGTTCAGCAGGTGTTGAGAGCTGGGGTTGTAGGAATGACAGAGTGACATGTGAATAACTAAAAACAGATCTGCAGCTGCTCAAAACCTGAGAGAAAAACAGAAAATGCTGGAAATACTCAGCAAGTTAGGTAGCATCTGTGGAAAGGAGACAGAGTTAACATTTGAGATTAATGACATTTCAAGTGAGATGCGGGTGCTTTATGGTTCTGATAGGGACCTTTTCCAGGGGAGAACGGGGCTGGGGGAAGGAGAAGAGGAAAAAAGCGGGGGAGAAAACAGAGGGGAGGGGACGTGGGGCGAAGGGGAGGCCTCAGAGGCAGTGAGCGGAATGCTACCCGCATCCACCTCCAGACGAGACTCGGCGCCCCTCCCTGTCCTGCAGCCTGGCCCGGGGGAGGAGGTGCAGCCACTCACCCAGGGAGGCCCGCGGCCTATCACCGAGCCACCGTTCCTCGGGCCCCGCCGCCGCCGCTCCACCGCCGGCTCGGCGTCAGCGCGTCATGCAGCCGGGAACGCGCACGCAAACGGGCGCCGTGGCGCAGAGGGAGCGAGCGCGCTGAAACGTAGCGTCTACAGGCATCGCCCGTGAGCGTCCAAGGAAGGCGCGGCCTCCCGCCCGTGGCCCCGCTGCTGGATCCCGCGCCGGGGAAGAGCCCGAGGCTCAGGCTCGGGATCGGGCCCGCGCTCGGCCGCGCCACCGTTCCGCCCTTCCTGCGGTGTCCGCCCACCGGCCGGCGACGTCCTGCCGCCCGGCCTGGCCTTACCTGAGCCTACGGGCCGCAGTATCCCGGTCCCCAGCGCTCGGCTCACTCGCCACGGCTCCCGCACACTCCGCCGCCCGCCCTCTTATTGTGTTTCCGTCCGTCTAAAGCGCCCACTCCGCCATCTTACAGCCCGCCCGCCGCAGCCAATCCGCGCCCTCCAAAACCCTCATCCAATCCGCATCGGCCGCCCGCGGCACCCCACCCAATCGGCGCTGACGCCCGCGCAAGCCTCGCGATACTTTGCTGTCGACCTGGCGCTTCTTAAAGGGCCGGGCGCAAGCGGCAGTTCAGCCCATCCCCATTCGTACTAGCATGGTCCAGCCACTGTCAGCTATAGATGCAGGGGACCAATAATCACCCACGCTACAGAAGGTCCATTCGGTCCGTCCCCTGCCGGACTAGAAGGAGGCCATTCAGTCTCTGCCCTGCCGTACTAGACCTACCCATAGTAGCAGGAGACCATTCATTGCTCCAGGCTCTCTAACCAAACTTAGAATCATGCTATTATCCTGGTATTATTCTACAAAACTACAGCAAGTCTCCTCGGAGTTCATAGAGACACGTAGCATGGAACAGGCTCTTCAGCTTATTTACTGATGCCAGCCACAGCGTGATTCTGAGCTGGTCCCATCTGACAGCATTTCAATCTTTAAATCTCCTGTATCTCTATTAAATGTTGTAATCATACTTGCCTCCATCACTGCCTCTATGTGGAAATGCTGCCCCTGAGATTCCCTTTAAATCATTGGTGTTTCCGTAAGACATAGGAGCAGAATTAGGCCATTTGGCCCATCGGGTCTGCTCTGCATTCAATCATGTCTGACTCTTTTTTCTCCTCTCCTCAGCCCCACTCCCTGGCTTCTCCCTGTAACCTTTGAGGCCGTAATGACTGCCTTAAATACACCTGGCCTCCACAGCTGTCAGTGGTAACAAATTCTCCAACCTCTCACTAATCTATCTGACCTCTGACTAATTTCTCTGAATCTCTGTTTTAGATGGATGCCCTCTCTATCCTAGGCTATGCCTTCTTGTCCTAGATTTCCCACTATGGAAAGCATCCTTTCCACATCTATTCTGTCTACTCCTTTCAACATTGGAAATGAGATCCCCTCAACCTTCTGAATTCCTGCAAGGGCAGACCCAGAGCCATCAAACGTTCCTCATTTCATTCCTGGAATCATCTTTGTGAACCTCCTCTGAACCCTCTCCAATCTCAGCACATCCTTTCTCAGATGAGGGGCCCAAAACTGTTCACGATACGCAAGGTGAGGCCTCACCAGTGCCTTATAAAGCCTCAGCATCATATCCCTGCTCTTGTATTCTAGACCTCTTGAAATGAATGCTAACATTGCATTTGCCTTCCTCACCATTGACTCAACCTGCAAGTTAACCTTCAGGGTGTTCTACACAAGGACTCCCAAGTCCCTTTGCATCTTAGATCTTAGGATTTTCTCCCCATTTAGAAAAATATTCTGCACATTTATTTCTCTTCCTTAGAAGTCTGTAAAGATTTGACATGACATCATCTAAAACTCTGACAAGCTTGGAGTATTGTGTGCAGTTTTGGTCCACCTGGAGTATTGTGTGCAGTTTTGGTCCCCTAATCTGAGGAAAGATATTCTTGCCATAGAAGGAATACAAAGAATGTTCACCAGATTGATTCCTGGGATGGCAGGACTTTCATATGATGAAAGACTGGATCAACTAGGCTTGTACTCGTTGGAATTTAGAAGATTGAGGGGGGATCTTATTGAAACGTATAAAATCCTAAAGGGATTGGACAGGCTAGATGCAGGGAGATTGTTCCCGATGTTGGGGAAGTCCAGAACGAGGGGTCACAGTTTGAGGATAAAGGGGAAGCCTTTTAGGACCGAGATTAGGAAAATCTTCTTCACACAGAGTGGTGAATCTGTGGAATTCTCTGCCACAGGAAACAGTTGAGGCCAGTTCATTGGCTATATTTAAGAGGGAGTTAGATATGGCCCTTGTGGCTAAAGGGATCAGGGGGTATGGAGGGAAGGCTGGTGCAGGGTTCTGAGTTGGATGATCAGCCATGATCATAATAAATGGCGGTGCAGGCTCAAAGGGCCGAATGGCCTAGTCCTGAACCTATTTTCTATGTTTCTATAGATGTTAGTGGAGAGTATATTGACTGGCTGCATCACAGCCTGGTATGGAAACACCAATGCCCTTGAATAGAAAACCCTACAGAAGGTAGTGGACACAGCCCAGTACATCACGCGTAAAGCCCTCCCCACCATTGTGCACATTTACAAGGTGCGCTGTTGCAGGGAAGGACCTTACCACCCAGGTCGTGCTCTCTTTTCGCCACTGTCATATGGAAGAAGGGATGGGAGCCTCAGGACCCACACCATCAAGTTGAGAAGTAGTTATTAACCCTCAGCCTTGAACCGGTGGGGATAATTTCACTTGCCTGTCACTGAACTGTTTGCACAACTTACGGACTCACTTTCAAGGACTCTTCATCCTGTGTTCTTGATATTTATTGGTTGTTTATTTATTATTATTATTTCTTTTTTCCTCTTTTGTATTTGCACAGTTTGTTGTGGTCTTTCGTTGATCCTGTTCTGTTTCTTGGATTTATTGTGAATACCCACAAGAAAATGAATCTCAGGCTTGTATATGGTGAGATATATGTATTTTGATAATAAATTTACTTGAACTTTCAACTAGAACAGCAAGCTAGTTGATCTGTGCTGTGCACTACATGCACTTTGCATTATATTTTACTAATTTATTTATGGTAATATTTTAGTTTATGCAATATGTGTGTTATATATTTTGTGGGTGCACCCTGCTGCAGAGGAATGTTGTTTCATTTGGATGATCATAAACTAGAACTTGTACTCCTGTCTGTGTGCTACGCCTCCCCCGGGGTTGTCTCATTCACCCTGGAAATGGTGTCCTGCATTAACTTCCCGAAATAGATGGATGAGAGGGTTTTAGAGGGCTATTGTGGTCGAGGTAAGGGATTGATGGGATGAGGCAAAATAGGAGGTCGGCCTAGACTAGAGGGGCCAGAGAGCCCGTTTCTGTACTGCAGTGCTCTATGAGCCGGTTAAATTCCCTCTGCCATTCCATAAAACATCAAAGCAGAGTCAGGCCATTCAGCCCATCAAGCTTGCTCCACCATTCCACTGTGGCTGATTTATTATCCCCTCAACTCTATTCTCCTTTTTTCTCTCCATAACCTTTGACACCCTGACTAATCAAGAACCTTACAGCCACTGCTTTAAATATACCCAGTGACTGGGCCTCCATAGCCATCTGTGGCCATGAATTCCACAGATTCACCACCCTCCAGCTAAAGAAACTGCTCATCTCTGTTCTAAATGGACACTCCTCTATTCTGAGGCCGTGACCTCTGGCCCTAGACAACAGGAAACATCTTCTCTGCATCCATTCTATCTGGACCTCTTGAAATTCGATAGTTTTAATGAAATCCCTCCTCATTCTTCTAACCTTCAGTGAGTACAGGCCCAGAGCCATCAAATACTCCTCACACCTTAATCCTTTTCATTCCTGGAATTATTCTCGTGGGCCTCCTCTGAGGCCCTGTCCATTGCTAGCACATCTTAGATAATTCCTCGGCCGATGAAAAACCAACTAGTATTGACAATCTGATAGAATAGGAGCAGATGGAGTGATTTAACTCCTTAAAGACTAACACACCACATGCCTTCTGAACCACCCTGTCATCTTGCACAGTTACTTTAAGGGATCTGTGGACGTGTATTCTATGTTCTTGATCCCAGAGTCATGCACTGAATATTGGGGTTGTAATATTATGTTGTGGATGTACAATACATTAACAAGGAAGGCTGAACTTAGAACACTGCAGGCAGTTTTGCTTATGCTGTTTTATAGGAAGTATGTCATTCAGATGCAAAGAGGAACACAGAGAATTACAAGGATGTTGGTAGGATTTGAAGGGTTAATTATTGGGAGAAGTTGGACAGGCAAGGATTTTTATCCTTGACCCTTTTGAAGTGTATAAAATCATGGATGGCACAGACAGGGTTAATGCACAGTGTTTTTCCAGAAGGGAACAGTTAGATCCGGTGTTCACAACCTTTCTATGTCCTGGACCAATACCATGAAGTAAAGTTGAGAACCCCTGGGTTTGATTGATCTTGGAGTAGGTTAAAATTTGGCACATCATGGGCCACAAGGCCTGTACCGTAGTGCTCTGCCCTACAGTTTGTCTTATGTAGAACAGAAACTATGACAGCCAGAAACATCCAGTTCCATTAGCACGGTAGTGTAGCAGTTAGTGCAACACAGCGTCCTCGGTAAGAAAGTTTATAAGTTCTTCCTGTGTGGATGTTTCCAGCTTCCTCCCACAGTCCAGAGATGTACCAGTAGGTAGGTTAACTGCTCATTGTCAATGATCCTTTTATTAGACTGGGTGTTAAATTGTGGCTTGCTGGGCCTGAGGTCTGTTCTGTGCTGTATCTCTAAATCAGGGGTTCATGGAGGGCTCTATGGCATAACAATGGTTGGGAAACCCTGTTCTAAATAAATGATATCAAAACAACGGTATAAGGATCATGCACAGGCAGATGTGGAGATTAAAATGCCACATGATTGGTGCAGATGTGGAGATTAAAATGTTATCATGATTGTGCAGATGTGGAGATTAAAATGCTATCACGATTGGTGCAGATGTGGAGATTAAAATGCTATCACGATTGGTGCAGATGTGGAGATTAAAATGCTATCACGATTGTGCAGATGTGGAGATTAAAATGCTATCACGACTGGTGCAGATTGGAGATTAAAATGCCACATGATTGGTGCAGATGTGGAGATTAAAATGCCACACGATTGTGCAGATGTGGAGATTAAAATGCTGTCATGATTGGTGCAGATGTGGAGATTAAAATGCTATCACGATTGGTGCAGATGTGGAGATTGAAATGCCATCACGACTAGTGGGCCAGTGCTATAATGTTCCATCCTGTCTGGAAGCAGTGCATCAGTGTTTGACCTGGCGGAGGCGTCGTGTCCCTGGGTGGTGGGGGAGGGAAGAGGTGATAACGCAGGAGTGCCATTGTCTTGGGAGCATGGACAAATGCCGAGAGACACATAATGTTACTGGATACAAGAGTCACAGATAGAGAAATCCCTTCAAAATGCCGAAAGGGTAGGTGAAGGAAATGTGTCTGATGTGGGAATCATGTCAACAATCACAGAGAATGGTCTGTTGAGGGTGGAGGCTGCCGGGAACTCTGAACCTTGTTCTGGCCCAGATCCTGGCGAGGGCCGAGTGAAGGACTTTGTCCGTCATAGAGAGAGGAAGCCATGCATCAGGAAGGAAGACAATGTCAGAGGAACTGAAAGAATGGCAGGGTTGAAAAATCACCGAGATAACCATGGGGCTGTAATGAACATTTGTGGTGAGAAATTCCTAGTCACAGTCACAGTCACAGTCATAGTCACAGTCACAGTCACAGTCACATAGTCATAGTCACAGTCACATAGTCACAGTCATAGTCACAGTCACAGTCAGTCACAGTCACATAGTCATAGTCACAGTCACATAGTCACAGTCATAGTCATAGTCACAGTCACAGTCACATAGTCACAGTCACAGTCATAGTCATACTTTATTGATCCCAGGGGAAATTGGTTTTCGTTACAGTTGCACCATAAATAATAAATAGTAATAAAACTATAAATAGTTAAATAGTAATATGTAAATTATGCCAGGAAATAAGTCCAGGACCAGCCTATTGGCTCAGGGTGTCTGACCCTCCAAGGGAGGAGTTGTAAAGTTTGATGGCCACAGGCAGGAATGACTTCCTATGATGCTCTATGCTGCATCTGGGTGGAATGAGTCTCTGGCTGAATGTACTCCTGTGCCCAACCAGTACATTATGTAGTGGATGGGAGACATTGTCCAAGATGGCATGCAGCTTAGACAGCATCCTCTTTTCAGACACCACCGTGAGAGAGTCCAGTTCCATTCCCACAACATCACTGGCCTTACGAATGAGTTTGTTGATTCTGTTGGTGTCTGCTACCCTCAGCCTGCTGCCCCAGCACACAACAGCAAACATGATAGAGAGATCCCGAAAATGGTCAAAGAAAGGCTATGTGAAGGAGAAAGCAGATATCTAGCTGGCATTTGAAATTTGGAATTGGATTGTTGCCTGAATTGTGCAATAATGAGAGGTCGGACAGATTTGGATTGGTTTCTTTGAAGTGGGTGAGGCTCCCTGGCAGGAGATCTGATAGAGAGTCACAAGATTATGGGAGGCATTGGTAGAGTAGAGAGACTGTACCTTTTTCCACTAGGATTGAAATGCCTTATACTAGAAGGCATGCATTTAAGGTGAGAAGGAGTAATTTTAAAGGAGATGCAAGGGTCAAGTTTTATTTATCCATGCAGAAAACGTGGGGAGTCTGGGGTGGTGGTATGGAGACCTTTCTGAGTCGTTCAGACAGGCATGTGAATGGAGTTGTGCAGGCAGAAGGTATTAGTTTAGTTGATCACTAATTAAACTGATTCTAACATCGAAAGGTACAGCTCCGGAACTGGCCCTGCGGCCCACAAAACCCATGCTACCCACATGGTCCGTCTCCTACAGTCATGTGCCTGTCTCAATGCCACCTTAGTCTAGAACAGAGTCACAGAACAGGACAGCACAGGAACACAACCTCCAGCCCAAACCATCCACGCTGATCATGTGTCCTTCCATCTAATCCCCTAACAGTGAATTATCCAAATGTATTTTAACTGTTGTTATCGTACCTGTCACAACCACTTCCGCTGGCAGCTCGTTCCAAATGGTCACCATTCTCTGCGTGAATTTCCCTCGTTTTGGGCGGCTGTTGTTTCCCCCTTGCATAAGCATTTCGCTAGCGTTAGCAGGAAACGAGGCGCTCAGCATGAAAGCGAGCCGATAATGAGACGGTGGTGAAGTGGTTGTAGCCTAACAAGGCGGGACCGAGAGTCGTTTCGCGGTCTAGTTTACCGGCGGAGAAAGCGAATTGAGTCGGAACGCAAATCTAGAAAGCCCGGGGAAGGTCCAAGCACACGTTAGGCGCTATCTGGTACATCAGGCGCAAAGTGTTCACTTTTAAGCATTTAAATAAATACTATCACTTAATCTTCAGTCGTTGAGTAGTTCTTCCCCGCTTAGAAGTATAATAATGCAGCCTCTGCAATGTCAGTCTTGCCTTATGTCCGGATTCACGGAAAATTGCTCCCCTGGGGTGTTCATAGGCGAGAAACGTTAGCTAATCCAACACCTCGAGAAGAGGTTGAGGAGGAGATAGCTGACCTGCGATGTTTAAGAGAATTGGCAAATATGCTACCAGATATCCCTTAGGGAGAGAGTGTGCACTGAAAGAGAGGCACGGGTTGAGACTCCAGACCAGAAAGAAAGAGACAGGTAGGCGAACGTGGGAAGGAGATGCACACTGTCCGGGGGTTATCAACTCCAGAGCTCCAGATGTCCAACCATTTTGAACATCCAGCGATGCTTAGCAATAACCATGAAACCTGAGGTGGTCGGCAGGACAGAGCAGCCCCAAAGGACCTCAATTACCGTATCGGGAGTTGAAAATCAGGAGGGTACTGACAAGGAGTCTCGTACGGTTTGAAACCTACTCAAGTACACAACTGACCTTCCTGGACGAGTAGATAAGCTTCTGGCTAGAACTGGCGTGGATCCAGTAGTCATTGGCCACGCCGGAACAAATGACATAGGTAAGGGCAGACTGTCACAGTCAGAAGATGTTAAAGGTGGGGTTCCACGGGGATTGGTTTTGGGGTTACTACTGATGACACAAAATTAGGGAGATAGCTGATAATATTCAGTTGGTAGAATCAATAGTTAGATCGAAATCAAATCCAGATGTAGGCAGGTAAAGGGCAGATAAAATTTAATGTAAGTAAATGTAAAATATTACATATGAGAAGTAGAAATATTAGATATAAATATACAACTGGGGGTCTTGAGTTAGAAAATGTGTTGTATGAGAGGGATGTGGGCTCCCTATCAACATCTGGAATAGGAAGGCTAACAGATCGTTGAGCTGTATAACGCGTTCAGTGGAGTTCAAGTCTGGGGATGTTCTCCTTAAACTGTGTTATGTGTTTCTGAGGCCACATCTTGAATATTCTGTACAATTTTGGTCTCCATATTGTGTGAGGGAGGTGAAGGCACTGGAGAGATTCCAGAGAAGGTCGATTAGACTCATTCCAGGGTCTGCAGGGTATGAGGTATGAAGAAAGATTGGAGGAATTTAATCTTTTTAGCCTAAGTAGATGCAGAATGAGAGGAGACATGATAGAAGTGTTTAAAATCATTAAGGGTATAAGTATGGTGGATGCCAGCAGATACTTTAAAATTAACCCATCAAGGACACGGGGCCAAAGGTGGAGACTGGTTAAGGGGAGATTTCAGACTAACATCAGGAAGCATTTCTTTACACTGTGAGTTGTGCACTACCTAGTGTGTAGTTGTGAGTCATACCTTGGAGACTTTCAAATCTAAACTCGATCATTATTTCAACACACGATGTGAGTCGGAATTTGGCAAGCTTCGTTGGGCCGAATGGCCTGTTCCTGTCAAAAACTTTCTAATGTTCGATTTTCCACTCAGCTGACAGAGGGGTGGCACGGTAGCCTAGTGGCTAGTGCAAGGCTTTGCAGCACCAGCCAAGAGTTCAATTCCTGCCGCTGCCTGTACAGTCTTCCCGTGACCACGTGGTTTCCTCCCACAGTCCAAAGACGGACCGGTGGGTAGGTTAATCGGTCATTGTAAATTGCCCTGTGATTAGGCTAGTGTTAACTTTCTAACTTCTAGGCAGCACGGCTCAAAGAGCCGGAAGGGCTAACTCTGTGCTGCATCTCAACGAATAAATAAATGGTCGAGGTGAAACTCTTACGCATTTGGGTAGGCACACGGAGGGGAGCGGCTTAGAGCTACGGGCCAAATATGGGCAACTAGGACTAATAGGGGAATGCTGTCATCAGCATGGATCAGATGGGCTGAAGGGCCTGTTTCCATGCTGAATTACACTGTGACCTTAAATCGATGCTCTCCACAGTTTAGATCCCCTTCCCTGGGGAAAAAGGACTGTATTTTTACCCTATCTCTGCCCCTAATGATTTTACACACCTCTATATTTACCCTCACTGTCCTATGCTTCAAGGAATAGGAACACAAGAACTAGAAGCAGGAGTCAGCCATCGAGCCCGCCATTCAATAAGATCCTGGCTGATCTAGCTGTGGACTCAGCTCCACTGGCCTGCCCTTTCCTCATAACGCTTACTTCCCCTGCTATGCAAAAATCTAACTCTGTCTGAAATATATTTGACGCTTCCCTGGGCAGACAATTCCAGATTCACTACTCTCATGGAAAAGCATTTTCTCCTCATCTCCATTCTAAATCTATTCTCACAAATCTTCTCAATTTTTTTTATGCCAGGAGAGGAATTTTGGGGCTGTGTTCTTTTTTTTTTGTGCGGGGCAAGGATTTGGGATTTGATGTGCCTGATCCATTTTGTTCGTTTTTGTGTAAGGGGACAGATTTGAGGGTCAACGTGCCTGATCCGTTTTTGTGCTAACTTTCTTGGTTTCATAGCTACCCAGAGAACTGGAAAATATCAGAGTTGTATACTTTGAAAATAAAATGAACCTTTGGAGTATGCCCCATTCACAGCCTGCCCATGGGCCACATCTCCCCATTCCACATCCCATGTCCATTTCTCCTTCCCATTCCGTCTGTCCATGGGCCACATTTCCCCATTCCACATCCCCTGTCTGTCCATATCTCCTTCCCATTCTGTCTGTCCACAGTCCATATCTCCTTCCCATTCCATCTGTCCACAGTCCATATCCCCTTCCCATTCTGTCTGTCCATAGTCCAAATCTCCTCCCCGTTCCCTGGCTGTTCACAGTCCAGATCCCCGCTCCCCCATCGATAAGGTACAGTGAAGCCATTCATCGCTAAGTCAGATTAAAGATGAATAAATCACCAAGACTCAATGGAATCTACAAAGAGGAGCTGGAAGGACTCAAGACTTGCTGTCAGGCAAATAACCACTTCCTCAATACCAACAAAACAATGTAGTTTATTGACTTTTGGAGTACCTTTGGAAAGCATCCAGCCCAGAAGGGGTACCTGGCTGCGTACTAAACACCTGCACTGATCAACTGGCTGGAGTGTTCACAGGTATCTTTAACCTCTTGCTTCAGCAGTCGGAGGTACCCACCTGGCTTTGATTATACCAGTACTTACAAAAGTGGTAATCTGCCTCAATGACTACCACCCAGTATAATTTACATGCATTGTGATGAAGTGCTTTGAGAGGTTGGGGATGAACCCTATTAACTCCTGACTATAAAGCAACTTGGGTCCCCACTCCAATTTGCCTACCATCACAACAGGGCCACAGAAGATACCTCCTTTTACAATTTGATCCTTCATTTCCTTACTTGCAGACCTTTGGATTGGCAACATCTTCACGATCTCCAGCGGCGTAGGAGTACCACAAGACTGTGTGCTTAGCTCCCTGCCCTACTCATTTTACACCTTTGTTGTGTGGCTAAGCACAGCTCTGCTGCCATGCTCAAGCTTGCTGATGACACCACTGTCGTTGGCTGAATCAAAGGCAGTGGCAAATCAACATACAGGAGGGAGATTGAAAATCTAACTGAGTGGTGCCACAACAACCTCTTACTCAATGTAAGCAAGACCAAAGAGATGATTATTGATTTCAGGAGGTGGAAACCAGAGGTCTATGAGCCAGTCCTCATTGGGGAAATCAGTGGTGGAGAGGGTCAGCAACTTTAAATTCCTCAGTGTTATCATTTCAGAGGCCCTGTCCTGGGCCCAGCATGCAAGTGCTATTACAAAGAAAGCACAGCAGCACTTACACTTCCTTAGGGGTTTACAAAGATATGACATGACATGACATGACATCTAAAGCTTTGACAAACTTCTATAGCTGTGGTGGAGAGCATATTGACTGGCTGCATCATAGCCTGTTATAGAAACACCAACTGGAAATTCTACAAAAAGTGGTGGATATGGCCCAATGCATTAAGGATAAATCCCCCCACATTATTGAGCACATCCACACGGAGCAGTCACCAGCATCCAGCATCAGGCACCCCCACCATCTGGGTCACGCTCTCTTCTCACTGCTGCCAGCAGCCTCAGAGCTCACATCATCTGGCTCAGGGGTGGGGGGGGGGGCGCAGGGTGCAGTTACTACCCCTCAGCCATCAGGTTCTTGAAACAGAGGGGAAAACTTCACTCAACATCACTGAAACGTTCCCACAACCTGTGGTCTTACTTTCAAGGACTCATCTCAGGTTATTGATGTTTATTGTTTATTTATTTATTATTTTCTTTCTTTTGCATTTGCAGAATCAGCTGTCTTTTGCACACTGTTTGTCTATCCTGTCGGTGTGGTCTTTCATGGATTCTGGTATGGTTATTGGATTGAGTATGCCAAGAAAATGAATCACAAGATTGTATATAGTATACAACTTTGATGCTCAGTCCATTGTTAGAATCAGAATATTGCTGTTCATCTCCCCATGTGGTCTGACAAATTGTACTGGTACAGCTGTGGAGTGGCAACAGGGGAGGACCTGGAGCTACACGGACCCGACTGGGCAAGAACAGCACATCCACTGCCCTGCAGAGCATTAGTGAACGAGATGGATTTATACAACCCTGTCGTTTTCATGGTTATTACCATGTAAGGGACTACAAAGTATTGTTAAGACCACATTTGGAGTGACCTCTCCGATGCCAGCACATCCTTTCTTGGATAAGGGGCCAAAATTGCACACCCACTCTACATTTAGAGTACCCTCACACGGGCAGCCATGAAAACAACAGGGTTGTATAAATTCATCATTCACTGATACTCTTCAAGGGAGTGGATGTGCAGTTTTGGCCCCCTAACTAAGAAAGGATGTGCTGGCATTAGAGCGGGTCCAGAGGAGCTTCATGAGAATTTTCCTAGGAATGAACTGGTTAACATATCAGGAGCATTTGATGGATCTGGGCCTGTACTCGCTGGAGTTTAGAAGCTTGAGGAGGGATCTCATTGAAACCTATTGAATATTGAAAGGTCTAGATAGAATGGATGTGGAGAGGATGTTTCCTATAGTGGGTGAGGCTAGAGGCAGAGGGCACATCCTCAGAATAGAGGGATGTCCATTTAGAACAGGAATATTTCTTTAGGCAGAGGGTGATGTTACCAACCACCCATCCTCCCCAACACCCCTGCAATGCTGTCCTGCATGGAGGGACCACAGAGCCCCTCTGCATCCTGAGAATCTCCTGCTACACCCTCTTCAGCTTGGCAGATCCAATTTTTCCCCCAGCCTCAATTTGCTTTCTCCCATATCCCTTCATGCCCTGACCAATATCAACCTTTGCCTTAAATGTACATAAAGACTTCCAATGAATTAGGGACCTGAATTCCCAAATCCTTTTATTCTACCAAATTCCTCAGTGCCCTACTATTCACTGTGTAAGACCGACCCTGGATGGTTCTACCAAAGTTCAAAACCTAGCACTTGTCTGCATTAAATTCCATCTGCCATTTTTCCAGCTGATGCAGATCTCTCTGCAAGCTATAATAACCTTCCTCACAGACCGCTACACCCCAAATCTTGCGTCACAGCAAATTTGCTGATCCAGTTAACCACATTATCATCAAGATCAATGATCTTGATGACAAACAACAGACCCAGCATCGAATCCTATGGCACACCACTGGTCACAGGCCTCCAGTCAGGGGCAACCCTCTACTACCACTCTCTGACTTCTCCCACAAAGCAAATGTCTAAACCAATTTACTACTTCATTCTGAATGACGAGCGACTGACCCTTCTTGACCAGCCTCCCATGTGGACCTTGTCAAGTGCTTTACTAAAGTCTGTGTGGGCAACATCCACTGCCTTGCCTCGATCCACTTTCCTTGAAAAACTCTACGATTGTTAGACACGACCTACCATGCACAAAGCCATGCTGACTATCCTTAGTCAGTCCATGTCTATCCAAATACTTGTATATCCCATCCCTTAAAATACCTTTAAATAACTTTCCCATAGCTTTTGTCAGACTCAGCAGCCCATAGTTTCCTGGTTTAGGTTTAGAAACTTTTTAAAAAAACCACAGAACAACATTGACCATCCTCCAACTCTCTGGTACCTCCCTTGTCACTAAGGGTTATTTAAGTATCTCTGCTAAGGCTCAGGTAATTTCTGCACTTGCCTCTTGTGGGGTTCAAGGGAACACCTTATCAAGCCCTGGGTATTTATGCACCCTGATTTGCTCATGGTATCAAATACCTCCTCTGTAATCTGTACAGGGTCCATGAAGCTGATGCTGCTTTGCCTCACTTCTATAGACTCTGTGTTCGTCTCCTGAGTAAATACAGATGCAAAGAATTAAAGATCTCCCCCATCTGTCTGGGCTCGACACATTCCGGTCTTCCAGAGGAAGAATTTTGACCCTCGTAATCAATTTGCTCTTAACACATCAGCAGAATCTCTCAGGATTCTCATTCATCTTGTCCAAGGCAACTTCATGCCTTCTTTTAACCTTCCTGAGTTTTATTCTTAAGTGTCCTCTTATACTCCATAAACACCTCTTTTGTTCCTACTGCCTATACCTGTAATGCTCCTTTTTTTCCCCCTCTTATCCAGGGCCTCAATAGCTCTTGAAAACTAAGGTTCCCCACACTTACCTTTTCCTTTTATTCTTACAGGCACAACATACAAGCTTTGTACTCACAAAATTTTGTTTTTGAAAGCCTCCCACTTACTAAGTACACTTCTGCCAGGAAACAGCTGGTCCCAATCCATGCTTGTCAGATCATTTCTGATACCATCAAAATTAGCCTTTTCTCTGATTTAGAATCTCAACCCATGGACCAGAACAACCATTTTCCATATTTACTTTAAACTAATGGCATTCTGGTCACTGGATACAAAGTGCTTCCCTTCTTTTGACATCTGCCCTGTCTCATCCCCCGGTAACAGATCCAATATCGCCCTCTCTCATTGTGGCTTCTTTGTATTCATGAACTTTGACAAACTCTATCCTGTTTAGTCCTTTACACTATTGGACTCCCAGTCAATGTAGAAAGTTAAAAATCACCTACTATAACAACCTTGCTTCTTACAACAGTTCATCATCCCTTTACAAATTTGTTCCACTAAATCCCTAGGACTGTTGAGTGGTCTGTCATTTAGCCCCACTAATGTAGTCATACCTTTCTTATTTCTCAGCTCCACCCATTATGCCTCAGTAGTTGAGTTCTGTCCTGATGGAGCACTGCTGTGACATTTCCCCTGACCAGTAAACCAGCTCCCCCACTTTAATACCTCTCACTCTGTCACTTCTAAAATAACAGAACCCCAGAATGTTGAGCTGCCAGTCCTGCCCCTCCTGCAACCAAGTCTTACTAATGGCTACATCACAATTCCAGGCGTTGATCCATACCCTGATCTCATCCGCCTTTCCTGTGACCTTTTGATTCCTGACTTTTCTGAGGTCTTTCCAACAAATGCCTCCACAATTTCTCCAGTATCTGCTCTGGCACTCTGGCTCCCATTCTCCTGAAACCCCACCGTGCAGCATTAACAAACCTCCCCACTGGTATCCTGGGTATCTGTGTGGCTTCTCATTCATTTACCCTCATATGTTGTAATACTCACCCACCTTCGAACACGATCACCCATCAATCCATTCCCAGGGCATCTGGAGTAATCCCGTCACACTTCCTGTTCCCTGACCTCTCTCCCCCGCCCCCCCCCCAGGCTTTGTGTACCTGTTTGAGGCTAAACCTCTGTGTGGGACTTAACTGAGGTGAGGATCCCAGCACATACTGCAAAGGCAGAGACATCTCCAACAGCACCATAGCATCCATGTCAGTTACACAGCACAGGAACAGGCACTCAGCCCAACTCACCTGGGCTGACCAAGATACACATCCGAGTTAGTCCCATTTGGCCCAGATCCCAATATATTTTTTAATGTAATTGTATCTGCCTGAATGCTTCCTCTGGCATTCCATAAACCTACCACTCTCTGGGAACAAGTTTCTCTTTAGGTCTCCTTTTGACCTTTCTCCTCCCAACTGAAACATTTGCTCTCTAGTTTTAATCTCAACAAGCAACAAGACTGTTTTCTACCTGCAGAAGAGATTCCACAGATGCTGGAAACACACACACACACAATGCTGGATGAACTCAGTGGGTCAGGCAGCATCTATGGAGAGATGACAGAATAAGGCGGTGGGGGAGGGGAAGGAGTAAAAGCTGACAGGTGAGAGGGAAGAGGAGGGAGATGAGTGAGACGTGAGGTGATCTGAAGAAGGAATACAACAGGAGAGATTGGACCCTGGGAGAAAGGAAAAGAGGGACATCAGGATGAGGTGATAAGCAGTGGGGAATTGGGGGGGGGGGTGAGAGAGAATGTTTTCTATCTACCCTTTCTTTGCCCCTCGTGATGTTATAAACCTCTACAAGGTCAACCCTCACTCCCTCCCTTCAAGGAAAACAGTCCAGTCTCTCCTTATAACTCCAGTTCCGGTGACATTTATCAATCTTTCCTGCACCCTCTCCAGCTTAATCACACCATTCCAGTGGTGCCTGCACAGTACTGCATGCACAGCCTGATCAATACTGTACAACTGCAACATTATACCCTCACGGCTTCACTCAATGCCCCGCTAGTGAAGGTAAGCCTTAACTACCCGTGTCACCACTCCTGGCGTACCCCAAGCTCTCTGTTCTCTAACATTCCCCAGGGCTCTGTTGTCTACTGTGCAAGTCCTGGCTTGGTTAACTTTCCAAACTCAGAGTTAAAAATCCAGCTTCCATTCCTTGGCCCAATTTCCCAATTGTTCTCAGTCCTCTGCAATCTGACAGCCTCTTCACTGTCCAGCACACAACCAGTTTAGATGCCAAAGTCCTCATTCAAGGTTCTGTTATCCGTAAATGTTTCAGTCTCCTGGCTGGATCCTTGTGCAGAGCCACAGTTCAGTCCCAGGCACCCATCGCACATGCCGAGCTGTACAGGTTTCCACAGCTCTTACTCTCCCTGTGGTCTTCCACTTCCCTGTATCACCACCCTCCTGCTACTCCGTCAACCCAAGTTCCTGCACTTCCCAGTAAACACCCAGCTCCATCACCCGTATGCACCTCCGTGAGACTCAGTATCGATGGTTCCTTGCCACCTTGGGCATTGTAGTTTATAACTACACCTTGTCAATGGTGAAAATAGCATTTCACACATACTCTTGTAATGTAGGTGACCACTAGGCCATAAAGGGGGCACTGGAGCAGGTCCTGACGAGGTTCAGGAGAACAATTTCAGGAATGAAAGGATTAATGTTCGATAGCTCTGGGCTTGAACTCTCAGGAATTTAGAAGAATGAGAGGAGAAATCCCATTGAGACCTACTGAATGTTGAAAAGACCAGATAGAGTGGACATGGAAAGGATGTTTCCTATATAAGGAAGTCGAGGACAAGAGGGCACAACCTCAGAATAGAACAGATGAGGGGAAATTTCTTTAGCTACAGGGTGGTGAACCTGGGGAATTCAGACAGCTATGGAAGCCAAATCATTGGGTATATTTAAAGTGGAGCTTGATAGGCTCTTGATCAGTCAGGGCGTCAAAGATTATTGGGAGAAGGCAGGAGAATGGGGTTGAGAGGGATAACAAATCAGCCATGATGGAATGGTGGAGCAGACTTCATTGACCAAATCGCCCGTTCTGCTCGTATGACTTACGGTGTTACCACGCCCATGCTGGCTCTTGGCAATGTCATCAGTATTTCCCCACATACATTCCCAATTCAGATTCTTCCACCACCATCTACGCCCAGGGGGCAGTTCACAACATTAACCTGCATGGTGTTGGATGTAGGAGGAAGCTGGAGGATCTGGATGAAACCTACAGAGTTACAGGGGAACCTCCACACAGAGTGCCGCAGGTCGAGACCAAACCACCACTCCACTGTGCTGTCCTAATCCCGAGGCTGGGTTTCTGCAGAAGCACACCAACATTCAGAAACAACAGCAGGGCAGGGAAGTTACCCCAGTGTACTTCAAGCCCAGGGGCCTGTCCTGAAGCTGTCTTCACTGGCTGCATGATGGCAGCCACTGAACCCCTCTGGTGGGGTTGGCCCCACAGTACCGACCCGCTGCAGTGGGGAGGGAGCGAGGGGAGTACTCCCACAGCATTCAGCCAGTTCAGTAAAGGAGGGGGACTCCCACAGCATTCAGAACAGCACCTGTGACTTTCAGAAATGGGAACTCTGGAATTCCACAATGACAAGAGAGGGGTTCCAAAAATCATTGCTTTATTTTTGCAAACCTGACATCAACATCAATTGCTGCAAGAAATTTGAGCTGAACGGAGGTAGTGGGAGAGAGGGTGGGGGCATGGCAACAGCCGAGGGGGTGTCACTTGGTTGGTGGGGGGGGAGGAGGAAGGGAGGGAAGGGTGGGGAGGGAAGGGCTGAGCTGGAAAAAGGAGTGCAGATCGGTTCGCAGGTTACTGTGGTATTTCCATACCAGAGCTGGACGACCTCTGACATGGTCCATCCCATCCGAGATCACGAAACACTCTCCCTCCCCGTGTAGCAGGTCCCCTCGCACCCTCTCCCCTCCCAACTCCCCACCAGCTTCCTGAGGCACAACTGGTCACCGTGAGGGTCCATCTTCCTGCTGCTGGATCCTCTCGACAGTTAACTCATTGGGGTTACCGAGATCAATTGGAGGGCTCCAAGTCAAAAGAGTGTAGATGGTGCACAGAGGATTGCAGGGAAATTCTTCGCTGCCTCAGCTGATCGTCTGCAGTCTCATGTCAGTTTATTGCTGTGACGATTCAAGGGGCAAGAAGCGACTATCTCCTTCCATCAGAAGACGCAGCGTGGTGTGGGCGCGGGCAGGCACAGCATAGCTCAGCTCAAATCTTCCCAGGATCCTCCTTCAGCATCACAGTTCTGTTGAATACCAACTGCAGAGGGAGAGGAAGAGACTCTGGCACCAATATGAGCAAACAGCCTGCCTAACTCAGCATGGTGCGAACCGACAGAGGCTTTATTTGTCAAGTGTACATTAAAGCATACAGTGCAACAACAACCAACACCATCTGAGGAATGTGCTGGGGGCAGTCTGCAAGTGTCACCATGCTTCCAGTGCCAATACAGCATGCCCACAATTTAATAACCCTGACCGGTATACGTTTTTGGAACATGGGAGAAACCGGAGCATCTGGAAAAAAAACCCACGTGGTCAAGATGAGAGTGTACAAACTCCTTACAGACTGTGGCAGGAATTGAACCTGTGTCACTGGCTCTGTAAAGTGGTACATGCACTGCGACACTACCATGCTGTACGCAAATGCCATGGTAACCCTCTGCTCCTTCACCACTGGAGCAGTGTGCACCCTCTATAAACCCTCCCGCAGCAACTCTCCCAGTTCCAACGTCTCCTCCCAAACCCACCATCTCTCCCACCGTTCCTTCACCACTGCAGGGTCTGATCTGATCTCTGAAACCCCTTCCCCACCAGCACCATGGGAGCATTTTCCCCACACAGACTGCAGCTCTCCTCCCCTCCCCCATCCTCCGGGGGTGGGGAGAATTAGGGATGGGTGATAAATGCTGGTGGCGACCAGACCCAGAGTGCATCAAATGCAAGGCAGAGAAGGTGCCAGAACGACGACTTACTGGGGGTGAGGAGGGGGGGTCAGGCTTAGAAATGTAGGGGGCTCCTGTTTACCCTGACCTAGCCCTTCAGGGAAGGTTTTTACTTCTGATCAAAATGGCTCCGAGCTGCAACGTCTAGATTCAAGGCTCAGACATATTTAAAAAGAAATGTTTGTAGGGATGGTTTTGGGGACAGCAGAGGAAGTTAAGAGGACAGATTAGGATTTAGGGGACAGAGGAAAAGAGTTAAGAGATTGGCTCAGTAAATGAAGAGTTTTAGATGAAGAGTGCCAGGGTCCAGGTTGGAGTGCCCTGTGGTAGAGACCAGTGATCCCCATGAACAGATGTCACGCCTCATGGATGAGAGCAGATGGCCATCTCCAGGTTGGAGAGTTCCTGCCTGAGTTCAGCATTACAGGTCCGTGGGTGCAGGAGGCACAATGGCTGCTGAGTTGCTAAACTGAGGCCCAAAATCTGTGAGTCCAGATCGGCAACCGGAGGCCACCTGCCCTGTCCTGGGATTGTGAGAGAGTGAGTGGCTGGGCTGGAGGCACAGAGGTGACCTGCCGAGGGGGGGGGGGGGAGAGGGGGGGGGGAGAGAGGGGGGGGGGAGAGAGGGGGGGGGGAGAGGGGGGGGGGAGAGGGGGGGGGGAGAGGGGGGGGGGGGAGAGGGGGGGGGGGAGAGGGGGGGGGGAGAGGGGGGGGGAGAGGGGGGGGGAGAGGGGGGGGGGGAGAGGGGGGGGGAGAGGGGGGGGGGAGAGGGGGGGGGGAGAGAGGGGGGGGAGAGAGGGGGGGGAGAGAGGGGGGGGAGAGAGGGGGGGGAGAGAGGGGGGGGAGAGAGGGGGGGGAGAGAGGGGGGGGAGAGAGGGGGGGGAGAGAGGGGGGGGGAGAGGGGGGGGAGAGGGGGGGGGAGAGAGGGGGGGGAGAGAGGGGGGGGAGAGAGGGGGGGGAGAGAGGGGGGGGAGAGAGGGGGGGGAGAGAGGGGGGGGAGAGAGGGGGGGGAGAGAGGGGGGGGAGAGAGGGGGGGGAGAGAGGGGGGGGAGAGAGGGGGGGGAGAGAGGGGGGGGAGAGAGGGGGGGGAGAGAGGGGGGGGAGAGAGGGGGGGGAGAGAGGGGGGGGGAGAGAGGGGGGGGAGAGAGGGGGGGGAGAGAGGGGGGGGAGAGAGGGGGGGGAGAGAGGGGGGGGAGAGAGGGGGGGGGAGAGAGGGGGGGGGAGAGAGGGGGGGGGAGAGAGGGGGGGGGAGAGAGGGGGGGGGAGAGAGGGGGGGGGGAGAGAGGGGGGGGGAGAGAGGGGGGGGGAGAGAGGGGGGGGGAGAGAGGGGGGGGGAGAGAGGGGGGGGGAGAGAGGGGGGGAGAGAGAGGGGGGGAGAGAGGGGGGGGAGAGAGGGGGGGGAGAGAGGGGGGGAGAGAGGGGGGGGAGAGAGGGGGGGGAGAGAGGGGGGGGAGAGAGGGGGGGGAGAGAGGGGGGGGAGAGAGAAGGGGGGGAGAGAGAAGGGGGGAGAGAGAAGGGGGGAGAGAGAAGGGGGGAGAGAGAAGGGGGGAGAGAGAAGGGGGAGAGAGAAGGGGGGAGAGAGAAGGGGGGAGAGAGAAGGGGGGAGAGAGAAGGGGGGAGAGAGAAGGGGGGGAGAGAGAAGGGGGGGAGAGAGAAGGGGGGAGAGAGAAGGGGGGGAGAGAGAAGGGGGGGAGAGAGAAGGGGGGGAGAGAAGGGGGGGAGAGAAGGGGGGGAGAGAGAAGGGGGGGAGAGAGAAGGGGGGGAGAGAGAAGGGGGGGAGAGAGAGGGGGGGAGAGAGAAGGGGGGGAGAGAGAAGGGGGGGAGAGAGAAGGGGGGAGAGAGAAGGGGGGGAGAGAGAAGGGGGGGAGAGAGAAGGGGGGGAGTGAGAAGGGGGGGAGAGAGAAGGGGGGGAGAGAGAAGGGGGGGAGAGAGAAGGGGGGGAGAGAGAAGGGGGGGAGAGAGAAGGGGGGGAGAGAGAGGGGGGGAGAGAGAAGGGGGGGAGAGAGAAGGGGGGGAGAGAGAAGGGGGGGAGAGAGAAGGGGGGGAGAGAGAAGGGGGGAGAGAGAAGGGGGGGAGAGAGAAGGGGGGGAGAGAAGGGGGGGAGAGAGAAGGGGGGGAGAGAGAAGGGGGGGAGAGAGAAGGGGGGGAGAGAGAAGGGGGGGAGAGAGAAGGGGGGGAGAGAGAAGGGGGGGAGAGAGAAGGGGGGGAGAGTGAAGGGGGGGAGAGAGAAGGGGGGGAGAGAGAAGGGGGGGAGAGAGAAGGGGGGGAGAGAGAAGGGGGGGAGAGAGAAGGGGGGAGAGAGAAGGGGGGAGAGAGAAGGGGGGGAGAGAGAAGGGGGGGAGAGAGAAGGGGGGGAGAGAGAAGGGGGGGAGAGAGAAGGGGGGGAGAGAGAAGGGGGGGAGAGAGAAGGGGGGGAGAGAGAAGGGGGGAGAGAGAAGGGGGGAGAGAGAAGGGGGGGAGAGAGAAGGGGGGGAGAGAGAAGGGGGGGAGAGAGAAGGGGGGGAGAGAGAAGGGGGGGAGAGAGAAGGGGGGAGAGAGAAGGGGGGGAGAGAGAAGGGGGGGAGAGAGAAGGGGGGGAGAGAGAGGGGGGGAGAGAGAAGGGGGGAGAGAGAAGGGGGGGAGAGAGAAGGGGGGAGAGAGAAGGGGGGAGAGAGAAGGGGGGGTGAGAGAAGGGGGGGAGAGAGAAGGGGGGGAGAGAGAAGGGGGGGAGAGAGAAGGGGGGGAGAGAGAAGGGGGGGAGAGAGAAGGGGGGGTGAGAGGGGGGAGAGAGAAGGGGGGGAGAGAGAAGGGGGGAGAGAGAAGGGGGGGAGAGAGAAGGGGGGGAGAGAGAAGGGGGGGAGAGAGAAGGGGGGGAGAGAGAGGGGGGGAGAGAGAAGGGGGGGAGAGAGAAGGGGGGGAGAGAGAAGGGGGGGAGAGAGAAGGGGGGGAGAGAGAAGGGGGGGAGAGAGAAGGGGGGGAGAGAGAAGGGGGGGAGAGAGAAGGGGGGGAGAGAGAAGGGGGGGAGAGAGAAGGGGGGGAGAGAGAAGGGGGGGAGAGAGAAGGGGGGGAGAGAGAAGGGGGGGAGAGAGAAGGGGGGGAGAGAGAAGGGGGGGAGAGAGAAGGGGGGGAGAGAGAAGGGGGGGAGAGAGAAGGGGGGAGAGAGAAGGGGGGGAGAGAGAAGGGGGGGAGAGAGAAGGGGGGGAGAGAGAAGGGGGGGAGAGAGAAGGGGGGGAGAGAGAAGGGGGGGAGAGAGAAGGGGGGGAGAGAGAAGGGGGGGGTGGGGAGAGAAGGGGGGGGAGAGAGAAGGGGGGGAGAGAGAAGGGGGGAGAGAGAAGGGGGGGAGAGAGAAGGGGGGGAGAGAGAAGGGGGGGAGAGAGAAGGGGGGGAGAGAGAAGGGGGGGAGAGAGAAGGGGGGGAGAGAGAAGGGGGGAGAGAGAAGGGGGGAGAGAGAAGGGGGGAGAGAGAAGGGGGGAGAGAGAAGGGGGGGAGAGAGAAGGGGGGGAGAGAGAAGGGGGGGAGAGAGAAGGGGGGGAGAGAGAAGGGGGGGAGAGAGAAGGGGGGGAGAGAGAAGGGGGGGAGAGAGAAGGGGGGGAGAGAGAAGGGGGGGAGAGAGAAGGGGGGGAGAGAGAAGGGGGGGAGAGAGAAGGGGGGGAGAGAGAAGGGGGGGAGAGAGAAGGGGGGGAGAGAGAAGGGGGGGAGAGAGAAGGGGGGGAGAGAGAAGGGGGGGAGAGAGAAGGGGGGGAGAGAGAAGGGGGGGAGAGAGAAGGGGGGGAGAGAAAAAAAAGGTGGTTTGTTTTGCTGTTGTTTGTATTGTTCTGCCTAGCACTGTGGGCATTCAGTATTGGTACTAGAATGTATGACATTTGCAGGCTGTCCCCAAGCACACCTGTTAAGCCTGATTTATACTTCTGCATCAACGCGTTGCCCTAAGTTCTGCATCGCCACAAACCCTATGCAAAGCCGATGCGGACCCCTACGCGAGAGCCTGCGCTGCTGCGACGCGCACCTCTCCCAAAATGTAACTGTGCATCGCAGCAATGCAGACCACAACAATTGTGATTGGTCCGCTTGGGAGCATCGCATTTCCTCCTACGCTGCAATAGCTTGCCATTGGGTGACTGAAGGGCAGGGAAGGAACTCTGGCTGCAATGCTTTCCATAAAAGCTTTACAGACCTCCGAAATTATGGAGGACACATTTCGCTTTTACGAAAAAAGATGCTCGCGTCTTGTTTACCCTGAGAAAGACTACTATGACCATGAAGCCTCGCGCGGGCAGGTGAGTGAGCATGCGTGACGTGCGCAAATTGCAGAGCGGCGCAGACACACCAACGCACAAGTATAAATGCTCACAATGCACGTGGTAAATCACTTGCATAGGTTACAGCATCCAGTTAACGCAGAAGTATAAATCAGGCTTAAGTGTGTTAGTCATTAACTGTAGGCTTTGATTTACATGATAAACAAATGAATCTGAATGGTTTACAGCACAGGGTGGGGGGGATTGGAATGTGATAACGAGGGTGATTTGGTGTGGGTGGGGCACCCACCATCGACATCCCTCACCAATACACAGCACAGCCGGATCATCACTACACTCACCTTCTGCTCAGTGCTTCTACACTCACCTTCTGCTCAGTGCTGTCTGGATCCACAGAGAAATAACCAACACGCTCAAACTGGAACTTATCAAACAGCTTGGCATTTTTCACCGAAACATCCACCAGTGCATTGGGGATTTCCTGCATGGATTTCTGGGAAGAGGCAAACAACATTGTCAAATTGAGTAATGAGGCACACTTCATGCTCACTTTGTAAACCAGACAAAGCAATGTCAGGGGGGACTTAACCCAGACAGTAGAAGCTGATGTTTGGGGAGGAGACTCACACAAGGAATGATGGGGTCCTAGTTGGCGGCACAGGGACTCAGGTGCTGAAGGCTATATACATGGGATCCTTCTGGTAGTGGTTCTGACTGCAGGTCTGTAAGCAGCAATGGGGACTGCAGTCTGTGGTGCTGCGCAGGGACCAATGATGGGACCGCTGCAGATGTATGAGCTGTGGTTTTGTGTAGGGACTGGCGACGGGACCACTGCAGTTTGCAGTGCAAATCTTGGTTGGTTGATTTGCCGGATTGCAGATGACAAAAATGTGCAGAGTTGTGGAGGTTGACAAAGGATTCAGCAGGATATGGAGCAGTTGGAAGTGTGTGCAGAGAAATGGCCAATAAGAGTTTAATTTGGACAAATGTCAGGTGTTGCACTTCAGGTCATCAAGTGCAAGAGGAAAGTATACAGTGAATGGCAGGACCCTCAGGAACACTGATGTCCAGAAGGATCTCGGGGTGCAAGTCCACATCTCCCTGAAAGGGGTAACACAAGTAACTAGGGTGGTGAAGGCACACATACCCCAGTCTGGGTGTTGAGTATAGAAGTTGGGAAGTCACAGTGTAGCTGGACAAAACTTTGGTTAGTCCACATCTGAAGGACCAAGTGCAGCTCTGGTCTCCAATTTACAGGACAGATAAGACTTTGGAGAGGGTGCAGTAAAGGCTCACCAGGATAGAACTAAACTAACCCTTTCTGCCTGCACAAGGCCCATATTCCTCACTCTCTGCACAACCATGTGCCTATCAGTTCTGTCTCCAGCCCCACTCCAGGCAGCACATCCCAGGGACCCAGCGCTCTGTGAAAGACTTGCCCCTCATTTTAAAATTTTAAAATCTTATTTTGAGATACATCACAGAACCAGCGAGCCAAACCACTCAGTAAACCACCTAAAACCCAAGACTAATCGCAGGGCAATTTACAATGACTAATTAACCTACAAACTGGTCCATCTTTGAAATGTGGGAGGACATCAGAGCATCCTGAGGAAACGCACACATTCATGGAAGGTCATACAAACTCCTCACAAGAGAACACTGGAATTGAATTCCAGACTCCGACACCGAAAGCTGTAATAGCATCATGTTAGCTGCCATGCTGCCGTGTCGCCATATCTCCTTTGAACAAGACCCACCCCTCCATCTTTGCATGTTCTTTGACTAGGAATGTCTCAAGTGGGTTATGTGAGGCACCTTTCTGTTGGGAACATTCACATGTCCTGAATGACAGTGACATGCCTTGTGTCCACAGAATCAACAAGACTGAATTTGCTGTGTTGGGGCAGGGTCACACAGACAAGTCTCAAAGAGCTTTTTAAATGGTCATTTGTGACAAAGCAGCTCATGGGATCTTCCTGTGTGCAGTGGCTGCCACATCGGGTGACTCACTGACTCAGTCCTCCAGAGGGAGGAGCAGCAAAGAACTCCTTCTTCAGTCACATCTGCAAAATATCAACCACTCTTCAGCCTGTGGAGATGGGTTCATTCCAATCTCCAACCACACCTGGAAATGCTAACCCCACTCCTCTCTCAGTGATCAAGGTACAGTCCTCATGTTTCGGGCACAATACTCACTGGGTTAATGTCTGACAGGAAGCCACCGGGCACCTCACTCGCATCCTCAGGACATTTATGGAGGAATCTGCAAAATAAGACATCAGGTCAAGGTATCAATTCCAGCAAAAACGATGTATCTCCACCCTGAAACCCTCAGGCCCTCAACCCAAAAAATCCTCCCAAACCCTGAGAAACCCTCCAAGAACTCTCAGACCAACAAATCTTCCCAAACCTGCGCAGACCAAGAAACCCTCCAAAACTTCCACCCTGAGAAATCCTCTCAAAGCCCCACCCTGAGAAATCCACCCAGACCCCCACACCCCGAGAAACCTTCTCAAAACTGACCCCATCCCGAGAAACCCTCCCACTGCAAATCAGCCACCCTCTGGAAACCTCCTAAAACCTACTAAATGAGTAGGTACCCATGGTTAACACACCACTGGGTGTAGGTACAGACACCTGACCCACTGTACTGTAGGTTCCTGTGGTTAACACACTGGGTGTAGGTACAGACACCTGACCCACTGTACTGTAGGTTCCTGTGGTTAACACACTGGGTGTAGGTACAGACACCTGACCCACTGTACTGTAGGTTCCTGTGATTAACACATCATTGGGTGTAGGTACAGACACCTGACCCACTGTACAACTCCAACTACAATGTTTCACAGCAAGTCCATGGAAGTTTCCAGAACAACTACTTTTCAACCACTTGGTTCTTGAACGAACTACCAAAAGAGTAATCTCTATCTCAGTTTAGAAAACTAGCACCATATTAATCACTTTGCACTAACTTCAACTATTTTTGTTGTAACTGGTTCTCTTGTAAAATTCTAGTATAGTGGTACTAGAAAGTCTGTGAACCTGAGGGATTTTCTCTGTTTCTGAATAAACATGACCTAAAATGTGATCAGATCATCATGCAAGTCCTAAAACCTGATAAAGAGAACCCAATTACATAAATAACACAAAGACATTATCCTTGCTCATTTATTGATTGAGACAAATAATCCAATATTACATGTATTTGTTGGAAAAAGTATGTGAACCTCTGGGGTAAAGCTTTTCACCAAAGCTATTTGGAGTCAGGTGTTGCAATCGATGAGATGATATTGGAGGTGAGGGTTGTAGAGGTGCCCTGCCCTATAAAAGACACAATAAGTCAGGTTACTGACAGCCTTCGAGAAAGATCTGTTCATGTGTACCACGCTTCCATCAAAACAACTTTCAGAGGACCTTAGAAGAAGAATTGTAGAGATGCATGAAGTTGGAAAAGGATATAAAAGCATTTCTAAAGACTTGATCGTTCATCAGTCCACAGTGAGAAATTGTCTACAAATGGAGTAAGCTCAGTACTGTTGCTACTCTCCCTAGGAGTGGGCATCCTGCAAAGATCACATCTAGAGCACAACCTGCAATGCTGAAGGAGATGAAAAGAACCCAAGGATAACAGCAAAAGACCTGCAGAAATATCTAGAACTTGCTAAAGTTT